>NW_022688595.1:5945-10545 GCF_011630105.1 Anneissia japonica | reverse complement strand
GACGTGTCCTCGACTCGACTACCGTCGTCGCGTACGCCGTTTCAAATTTCATTTCTCTATTTCAAATTTGGAAAAATTTTCTTAAACTTGAAATAATTTTAGTCCGCGACCCGACGACGGATCTCGAATACGCGGACGTGAAGTACACGGACGTGGAGTACACGGACGGACGTCGAGTAGACGGACGTGGAGTAGACGGACGGATGTCGAGTACACACTCGCGTCCGCGACCCGCCGATCGACGTCGAGTANNACTCGGACGTAGAGTAGACGAACGTCGAGTACATGGACTATTTCAAATTTGAACAATTTTTTCTGAAACTGGAAATAATTTGTGTCCGCGACCCGGCGACGGACGTGGAGTACGCGGACGTGGAGTACACGGTCGGATTCAAGTAGACGGACGTGGAGTAGACGTAGGGATGTCGAGTACACACTCGCGTCCGACCGACCTCGTGTACGCGGACGTCGAGTACGCGGACGTCGAGTAGACGAAAGACGAGTACATGGACTATTTCAAATTAGAAAAATTTTTCTGAAACTGGAAATAATTTGTGTCCGCGACCTGCCTACGGACGTGGAGTACGCGGACGTGCAGTACACGGACGGACGTGGAGTACACGGACGGATGTCGAGTACACACTCGCGTCCGCGATCCGCCGACCGTCCTCGTGTACGCGGACGTGAAGTACACGGACGGATGTCGAGTACACACTCGCGTCCGCGACTTGCCGACAGACCTCGAGTACACGGACGGATGTCGAGTACACACTCGCGTCCGCGACTCGCCGACAGGCCTCGAGTACACGGACGGATGTCGAGTACACTTGCGTCCGCGACTCGTCGATCGACCTTGAGTACGCGGACGTCGAGTAGGCGGACGTGGAGTACACGGACGGACGTCGAGTAGACGGACGTGGAATAGACGGACGAACGTCGAGTAGACGGACGTGGAGTAGACGGACGGATGTCGAGTACGCACTCGCGTCAGCGACACGCTGACCGACTTCGAGTACGCGGAAGGACGTCGAGTAGACGGACGAGGAGTACACTCGTGACCGTGTCCTCCGTCCGGTTCACAGGTTCGGCCTCTCTGGACTTATAAAAATTTTTGATAGCTGGACTTCGAAAAAAAATTCTGAAAGCTAGACTTACAAAAAATTTTGAAATTTCTGAACTTAGACAATTTGTCAAAATCTGGATTTAGAAAAAATTCAGAAAGCTTGAAAATCGGAAAAAAATGTGTCCGCGTCTCAACGAAGGACGTCGAGTGACCGCGAACCTCGACTGATGTCGAGTACACGTCTCTAATTAGACTTCGAAAACATTTTTTTGGAAATCGGAAAGAAATTGTGTCCGTGAACAGCCGACGGTCGTCGAGTACACGGACGAGTCCGCGAATCTCCGACGGACGTCGAGTACACGGACGAATCCGCGAATCTCCGACGGACGTCGAGTACACGGACGCGTCAGCTAATCTCAACGGAAGTCCAGTACACTGTCACGTTCGCGGATCTCCGACGGACGTCGAGTACACTGTCACGTCCGCGAATCTCCAAAAAAAGCCGAGTACACGGACGCGTCCGCGATCTCCGTCGGTCGTCGAGTACACGGACGAGTCCGCGAATCTCCGACGAACGTCGAGTACACGGAGGTGTTCGCGACCATCCAATGAACGTTGAATAGACCGACGTGGAGTACACGGACGTACGTTGACTGCACGCTCGTGACTGCGACCCGCTGACAGACGTCGAGTGCGCGGACGTGTACACGACCGAAGACCCCTACACCGTCGTGCGGATCGAAGACTGTGCGGTTTGGAAGGGACTTGTCAGCCGACAAGGTTGTAGTGTTTGTGATGTATTTTTGACTAAAATAAAATATGAGAAAATTGACACAAATTTTTTTTTTTTCAAATTCTTTTATTTCGTCTCATTCACTGTTCTTTTTCTTCCGGTTGCTTCTTCGAAGAGGTAAGCGTCCACCCGCCATCGTCGGGTCGCCGTCTTTTGCGTAGTGGTAGTCCGTTTTCCACAGGGAACCTCTTGTTATGTCGAAGTTCGCCCTCCCGATTAAGGTCTTGCAATCCCGCAAACTCTTTTCGCGCACGAACGATATCCATCCTCGATGTTGACGAGTGCCGTCTTCCCCTATCTTCCAGGACGTTCTCAAATACTGCACGCGGAAAATTTCTCTGGCCACCTCGTCCGTGATAAGCGTTTCCAAAAACTCCACTTCCCGGTATTTAGCGTCGTCTAACGTGAAACACCAATGCAAGCTTTTCGCTTCCGCAACCGATTGGAAGACATGGTGTCTGAGTGAAGACAAATGCCTTGTTGGGCGTGTATATATCTTCGAAAGTAAAGATGTTTTTTGACTTCGACGATAGCAGACAGGGAGAAGAGATGGATCCGCCTTCGAGCAATTACCTGATAATCGGAAGGGACGAGATCTTTACGTTGGTGAAGAAGAAGAACCCAAATGCGAAGGTGACGTGTCGGCACTACGTTCCCGTCGAATCCGAATTATCAGAGACGGTCGCCGACGACGAATCGAGGGTGGTCGGCTGTCGAGAAGAGACGACGATGCCCAGGTTGAAGAAGGAGGAGCGGGTACACGTTAATTTTTAGATTTTGATAAGATTCGGTCCAGCTTCGTGGTGACCGGAGCGGCGTCACTTACACGAAATGTCGCTCCTGTATAGATTTTGATTTGAGTATTAAAGCATAAAAGGCCAAATGATTAACCGGATTTCCATTCGCGATGGAGACTGTCAGACTGGAACGGTTTGTAAAGGCTGCAAACGGTCTGCGTGTGATCGAACGTCAGATTAAATTTCTGGTATCGACACTCTACCTAAAAGGTCGAGAGTTGGTATATATGTATCCACTAGAAGAATTGCATTTAGAATTTCAACAGATATCGGAGTCGTGCATCGACCTCGTTGAAAAATTTGTAACGAAAGGAATGGCAGAAGTCAACGTCGCCGGTTGGCAGTGTTACACGAACGTAACCGACGACGAATTCGATGCGATGCTTTGCACCGATCTAACGATGGCCGATCGAAATCTCCACCGTTACGCCTTAAACATGGTGTCTGTTGCGGATAAGGACTCCGAGTTGGATTATGTGGCCGTGTTACTCGAACACTCGAAGGTCTTTACAGTTCTGCTGCACGAACTGCAAACGTACACCCGCACACCCCGTACACCCGCGCAGACGAAGCCGTGCCGTAAAGAAGCGGTGATTGACCTTGCCACTTGCAAGCAGTTTCACTCTCGTCTCGCAAACGTTAAATCAATTTTAGCCGGAATTCAGGGTCTGTTCTGGAGTGATTGCAAGTTTTTCCGACTGCAGATGATAAAGTACGAGCTGAATGCCCAAGTCATGCTACTCGAAAGCCATTTCTCGAAATTACAAAATTAGGAAAAGCATTCGCAATCTGGCGTCGACGTTTTGGAATCGGAATTACGTATGGTGGACGTACAACATTTCGTTGAGACAGCAGATAAATTGAAAAGGGAACAGGATGCAATGTTTTCGCTCCTGGATTCATGCCCATTGGAAGACGGAATAGACGAGCTAGCTAGGGCCATTGTCAGTCTATTGTCACCTTTGGCAGAGTTACGTACTCTCACCGAAAATGTAATTTGATTCAACAATAAACATAGAATTGACACATTATATGCTTGTTTGTTTCATTTTATTTTTACTACTAGGATTTTGCAAAGCAGACATATTCCTTTCTTATGCACTAGATTACAATCATGGATTTTCATAAGTGTTAATTTAAAGAAATTTAAAATAAAGTTCTCGCTGCCTTTTTTTAACTAGTAAAACTCATCGTATAGAATCTACATGGATGCAAAAAGAAACATAGTTTTTGTTTTTATTTTCTTTGTTAACACTTGAAAATTGCAGTCCCTTCGTCGAGTTTATCCTTCCTGAGACGTTCGACAATCGGAGTTCTGCACATGAAACACGTCGCCGTACGACATGCGCACATAGCGCACGAGATCATGTGCCCGCAAGGTTTTGTAACGACGGCTACGGGAGCATCGTAACATATAGCGCATGTTTCTTCTTCCGACCATTTCTTCTCGGGTATACCGAGTATGTCGTTCATCTTTCTGGTTAACGTTCTTTCTTCTTGGAGGATTTTCCCGACGCTTGTCTCGCAGGATTCGAATGCAATTTCGAACCCCCTTATTCTTTTCGCACGCTCTTCTTCCGTGTCCGGTTTGTTGCAAAAAAATCTTTTTCAGCGTCAGCATTTGCCTGTGGAGTTCTTCAAATTCGGTTAACAAGCACTTCGCGAAAGGCTTAATCTCGTCGATGCGGTGGTCCGATACTTTTTTCCATAACTCGTCGCATTTATCACTGACCACTTCAATTCGAAGATTCACGTAATCGATACCAGGTACCAAATCCTTGATCGACAACTTCATAATGAATGTGAATATGTAACGATTTTAACTGTTAATGGTTCCGCAAAAGCAAATGCGAGAATATCAAACTGCTATGCGACTTTTATCACGTTTGAAAACAAAAACACGAAGTCGTCATCTATTTTCAGCGCTTACGTCATCGGTATTGGAAA
>NW_022688595.1:4718-5938 GCF_011630105.1 Anneissia japonica | reverse complement strand
TTTGCCTACTTGATGACAACATTCGCGCAGGAGAAGACGATGGCTTCGCAGATATCGTCAGTTTCGATAGGATTTTTTACATGTTCCTGATATTTTTCAGTTTCATGAACGGGTGGTCGTTATGCACGGCTACGAGTGCGTGCAAAGCACTCGATCGTGGCCACGAAGAACGGTCCACCGCATCTCCCCCGTCTCATCCTCCCTCTTACGAGGAAGCGATGGGCATTGTTTAAATAAAGAAAGTTAACTGTCACGATTTATACAAAGAGTATGTAGATTTTAAGAGATTTTGACAAAAAAATAACAGAAAAAAAAATGAAAAAGTCTAATTGTTATTTTTTTTTCTTCGTTGTACTTTTCGACCTTTCTGGACTTTTCTGGACTTGGAAAAAAATTTTCGACTTTTCTGGACTTAGAAAAATTTTCGACTTTTCTGGACTTAAAAAAATTTCGACTTTTCTGGACTTAGAACAAAATTCGACTTTTCTGGATTTTGTTCGAATTCGGGTACCCATGACGTAATGGGGGTTAGGATCGACATGAGGAGGAAGGTACCCATGACGTCATGGGGTGGAATATACTTCCGTTTCGTATTTTAATGTAGAGTGAAACGTCGTCGTGCTTTTACGTACCATGGGATGATAATCGCCACTACCGTACTGCAGAAACACAACATCAACGCAAGAACTTAAAAATACTGCGACGAAGTTGCGTTTCCACAGGACGACCGGGCTGCCGGCCGATGAAACGTTGTTCAGACGGTCACTGATCGAGTTGTTGTTGTGGTATGAAGCTCCGCGGCTTCAAGCTCGGCTTCAACACTTTTTCGTACTTTCCCGGTTTTGGGAAGACACGATACTTCATCGTCATCAGTTGTTTCTTCGCAAATTCTGCACGAGGAGAACAGGTACCAGAGAAGCGCCCAGCATTCGTTCACGTTCAATCCGTTCGCCCTCCGTTCTTCGATGACGTCGTGCAGCAGACGGTAAAGTGCCGAAGTATCCGAGATCAACCTCGATCTCGTCGAATCCAATATATTCCGGTTTCCGTTGACGATGACGTTGATGATGGTTTTCGGAAACACTCGATCGAGTGTATACTTCTTCTTCGGTTCTTCAGCCAAAGCAATTGCATTCTTGCGGACGGGGTCAAACTTGGTCTTTGTCTAACGAAGGAAGGCATCGTGAAACAATGAAATGAAACACTTTTTGAATTGCTCG
>NW_022688595.1:0-4684 GCF_011630105.1 Anneissia japonica | reverse complement strand
TGACGTCATCGTACCTCATATGTTTCATTACTGCAGGTACCCATGACGTCATGTGGGTTGGATCGACTTGCAACTACAAACGATCATTATGATTGGCCGGGTACCCATGACGTCATGTGGGTTGGATCAACTTGCAACTACAAACGATCATTATGATTGGCCAGGTACCCATGACGTCATGAGTGCCCCGATTGGATACTATAAAAGTCCAGGAGATTCGAATCGATTCACTCGTTTAAGAGAATTATTGCAAGGAAAGTACGTCAAACTTACTAAAAGGAAATGTCTCAGATTATCAATGCTGTTCAACAGTCCTACCGGGACAACTTGCAAACCGATCGCTTTCTGAACGGAAACATGCCTTTCTTACCCAGCATGTACAGCCTAAAAGATGACCACGAGGTTGTTGGCTATCGGTATTTTACGAGCCTCGTGGACGTAGCGAAGAACTTCGCCGACGCGCCGAAGGACATTGGAGAGCTCTGTTGCAAGCTGCTCGAATCGTTCGAATGTGTTACCGACCACGAAGCTGATAGCGGCATTCGGACCGCATCTGGAACGTTGCGATTACGGTGTGACCAGGGACCTTGTCAGGCAGACGTTTCGCATGATCGAGTCGAAGATGTATCCTCGACGTTTCGAAGGCGACGACTGGTACTGCGACAAGATGCTCATCCTGACGTGGGATAGGATAGCTTCTGTTTGGAACGGCACGGAATGGAATCCGGGCTAAGAATCGACACGAACCTTAGGAAACGTGCGTTCGAACTTACCTGTCTGCTCAGTTTGATATTCGGAGTGGTAAAGGTGTACGGGTTCCCACCCAAGTTCATTTTAGAGGAGAATCCAAAGTTAACCGACGAGAATTCGTGCTGTCATCGATCCCGCGTGATGGCCGTTCACAAGAAATGGCTGGCGAACCAGGATCTGCATAGCCTGCTCGCCAAGGTGATCGTCGAGTCGCAGCCGGATCCGGCGGATCTCCTGTTTGTGTTCTCACTGATCCATCCCGTTATGCAGAACGAGACGGCTGCATCGAAGGAATCGTCGATGAAGGAGGTGATCGAGGAATCCGTGTTCGAGAACATGACCAACCGGAAAAATATTGTGTATTACGACCGAAGCGCTGATGATAAAATTCAGATCGTGCAAATTCAGCAGCTTGCTGATAAGAACGGGGGTAGCCTACCAGTTCACACTTGCAAGAATCCGTACTGTAACAAGGGTTGAAGTAGATCGATGAGATTGCGTTTAAGGAGCCCATCTTTTAAACTTATCTCGCGCTTTAAACGAAAACGTATAACAATTAGAGTGAAGGAAAATAAAAGTTATTGAAAAAAAAAATATTTGTATCTTTTTTTTTGTTGAGATTTTACAGTGTGTTTTGCTGTGATAGTGGTGATGAGAGAACGAAGAACAAAACGAAGGAGAGAGAATCTGTAGACTTGGAAAAAATTTCGACTTTTCTGGACTTAGAAAAAATTTCGACATTTTTGGACTTAGACAAATTTTCGAACTTTTTGGACTTAGAAAAAAATTCGACTTCTCTGGACTTAGAAAAAAATTCGACTTTTCTGGACTTTCTCTACCCGTACGTCATGGGGATCGGATCGACGTGCCACTTTACAAATTGTAAGACGCCGGTACACATTATGTCATCCATTCCTCGTGCGATTGCTATAAAAGTTTATAATTTTTTTTAAATCTCCTCACTTCGTGAAAAAAAAATTGAAAAGAATTGAGGGGAGAAAGTCAGCCGATGGCGGTTTCTACACGATGTACGCGTTTGGCAAGGGTGGAGACGACGTCGCCGACGTCGGCTACCGATACCTCATGAACGTTATGGGTCTGTCTCTTATACACATCTAGATGTGTATAAGAGACAGGTCCGGTGCCGTCTCTTCAGAGACTGGAAAACTTCGATCGCAGCATAGAAATGTACTTTCGCTACTAACTTCCCGGGATGCCCAAATGCAGGCTTTGTCCGACAGTCCGGGAGAAGGACGACGAACGAGCGTGGGACGTTCGCGTCGACCTGTTGTCGCCGAGGACCTTGTTCGGATCAAGTAGGAGAAAAGATTACAGGGAAGAGCTCACCCGAGAGCTGTGCGACAACGACGACGAAGACGTGGTCGGAGGCGAACGCATCATGGATCTCGACGAGCTGATGGAAGTCGATCGAGGGGCCCTATCGCCGGAAATGGCAAAGTCCTTGGAGCTGATCGATCCGAGAGCCATAATCAGGGATCCGGAAGGCCGCCGCATATCCTTCCGACACATGCTGGCCTGGAATATGGAGTCGTACATGTTCGGATCCGATTACTTTCTGCGCAGATCCTTTCCGTCCTGAGAGGCGGCGGAAATAAGCCAACTGTACATGAACAAATTTAAACAAAGTCAAACACGGCGGTTTCTTGGCAAGGCAAGATGACTGCACAATCGAAGTTCAGTGTTAAGATTGATACAAATAGTATGTAGATTTGAAGAGATTTGAACAAATAAAGAATGGAAAAAAAATATGAAAAAAGCCTAATTGTCAGTTAATTTTTGTCTCTCTTGACTTACTTACAAAAACAATAAGTTCGACATTTCTGGATTTTGTTGAAGAACGTAGGACGCCATGTAGAACGGTCACGAGTAAGTGATTCCGTTCTCGCGTCGTCGTTCTAATCGAAAGCTCCCTGTTGATATAGGACACTATAAAAGCCCAACAGTTTGAAATCTCCTCACTTCACGAAAAAAAAGTTTGCAAGAACACATGACCGGAAAATTTGATACCAACCTTCCCTCAAACAGAGAAGACCTTCTGCCGTGCGAGCTGCTACCGGGCAGTCGGATCACCGAAGATTTCCTGTTCGCAGAGCCGATGACCGTGATGTGCGTCGAAGCAACTTCGAACGAGATACCCAACGACTCTCTCATGAACTGCGAGTCTTACACGTACGTGTTGCTGCAGGACATGTTTCGATTGGCTTCGCAGCTGCACTACAAGAACAAGCCGTACCGGTGCGTGTGCTCCTTGCTTGAACCGAGCATGATAGTTCACGAGAACGCCAGAGGAGATGTGGATTTTGGACGCGTTTTCTGGCTCGTGTACCCCACCGAACTGAAAGATTGGTTCAGGCTTGCGGTTGTGGACATTATCATGGTGAGCCAAGGATACCTCCTTTGGAGAGACACGCTGAAGACGGACGTCAGCTACGACAAAATTTTGAGTTCGGAGCCCGAATACGATGACGGAGATGAAGAGGCGACTGGAGGGAGAGCGAAAAAGAGAAAGAGACGAATCGATGGAAACAGTTCTTTGAGATACGCTTTCAAGAATTTTGATCCTATGTTCGGCGAGGGGACGTCCGACATGAAACAAAGTAAGGTTCATAGCCCGGTACCGTCTCTGCAGAGACTGGAAAACTTCGATCGCAGCATAGAGATGTACTTTTGCTATAGGGTTCCTGGTATGCCTAGAGGTCGCCTTCGTCCGACCGTCCGTGAGCGGGACGAGCCCGAAGCTTGGAGAGTACGCGCCGAACTGCTGTCGCCGAAGACTTTGTTTGCATCGAAGAGGAGAAGAGATTACAGAAAAGAACTCACGCGTGAACTAATGGAAGACGAAGACGTCGCCATCGACATGGTCGCCAGCAAACGCGTCGTTGAACTCGACGAGCTGTTGGAAATCGATCGAGAGACCTTGACGCCGGAGACGGCCAAGACTTTGGAGCAAATAGATCCGAGGGCCATAACGAAAGATTTGGAAGGTCGACGCATATCTTTTCGGCACATGGTGGCGTGGGAGCTTGAGTCGTGCATGTTCCAGCCCGACTACTTTTTGCGCAGGCTCTTTCCGTCTTGCGTTACTGACGAAAGATTGGGAGTGTCCGTCGCAGGAGATACCGACGACGAAGACGACGACGACGACGAGGTGGCGGCTGAAATCGACCAACTGTACGTGACCAACCGGAACGAGAAAAAACGACGAAGCTGAGTCTAAGTATTCGGAAAAAAATCCTACGATCGCCTTACTGTTAAAGACCTTTAGAAAAATAGGTTTGGCGCCTGACACCTTCTCCGATCCCAAACGTGCCAGACCCTTTTACAAGCTGTACTATCAGAAGCACGGTAACAACAACGCCCAGATGAGTAGAACGGTTCGTCAATCCTATACCGATAACTGGCGTGCGAAAATGGGTGGCGTGTACTGTCTGAACGGGAGAAAGTCAGCCGATGGCGGTTTCTACACGATGTACGCGTTTGGCAAGGGTGGAGACGACGTCGGCTACCGATACCTCATGAACGTTATGGGTCGTGTGGATGAATTCACCGGAGTGTCGAACGCCATGGGCGAGCTCTGCTACATCCTCCTTTTGGGCATAAATCAGCTTCGGCCGCACAGGACGATGAGCATACACACCATACTGGTCGGACCGCCGGGCACCGGCAAGACATCGGTGATGTCGGCCGCTAAGAGCGTCATAGGCACCGCCTACTCGGACGACGTGACGTACAGGACGGCGAAAGTGGTGCTCGTCGAGAACGCGAGCAAGTACAGGAACTCCAAGAAGATAAGGTTCACGAACGAGTTCGTCCCACCCGCTCCCGGCTCCAAGAGCGACAAGAACCCATTGGCCGTCGAGAGCAGCCAGGAAGCGGCGATCATGAAGGAGGAGCTTGATTCGGGATGCACCAG
>NW_022688593.1:0-724 GCF_011630105.1 Anneissia japonica | reverse complement strand
GTATTTTTTTTACCTAAATTTACGAAAAGAGACGTGTATGTTTGATGAGTAAAGTACTGATTCCTTTATTATTATTGGTTCTAAAACTCTTTTTATCCAAATTTTCTAATGAGACTTAGAATATGTTTTTTACCATGAAATGTTATTGCTTCAACATGCCTTTATTTTAAAAATTTTATTTGCCTTTTGTCATGGAACTTAAATTTGGCTGTCTGTCTGGCTGTCTGTCTGTCTATCTGGCTGGCTGGCTGGCGATCTGGCTGTCTGTCTGTCTGGCTGGCTGGCGGTCTGGCTGTCTGTCTGTCTGTCGGGCTGTCTCTGTCTGTCTGTCGGTCTGTCTGTCTCTGTCTGTCTATGTCTGTCTGTCTTTGTCCGTCTGTCTCTGTCTGTCTCTATCTGTCTATCTCTATCTGTCTGTCTCTGTCTATCGGTCTGTCTCTATCTGTCTGCCTCTCTCTGTCTATCTCTATCTATGTCAATGTCAATGTAGTTTATTTAGTATATAAAGGCCATTGGCCCAAAAATACATAAATCCACTGCATATTATATATTTTCTTTTCTTATCTTATATGCTAATTGTACAAAATGAGTTAATTTAAACAAAAGTGATTGTTTCTTTGTTGACATTAGTTTCTTAAACTTAAAATCATTAGGATGTTATAAATAATAATTGGGTATTAAACGCTTTCTTAAAATTTTTATATAGTGGACAAATTAAAATAAA
>NW_022688592.1:0-1209 GCF_011630105.1 Anneissia japonica | reverse complement strand
TCTTTTTGCTCTTCACCAGTTCTGGAGGTAAATACTGGCTTAATTGCTTTCTGCAATGCAATAAAGTTGTATTGACAATTATAAATTGGGTTAAATAGAATTACAATTATTACACTAAAAGTTATAAAGCAAAATATTTGTATTTATAAAAATGTACATTTTTATATTATTTGAGGCATGTCATGGCAATATGGTTAAGTTGTCACATAGGCCAGTATTGAGTAAATGATCTATAAAATATGGGAGCTCAAAAAATTTCCTAAAAATTCCAATTTTTTTTTCACTAGAGATCAACTGTTCAATGTCTTATTAATCATGACCCAAAGTATTAGTTCTGCAAGTGGTCAACAAATCGTTTATTTAAAGTTAAGTTGATAGTTAATTCTATTAAGCAATGTATGCACAAATCATGTTTATCTTGACTTTAAGAGTGCTAAACATTTCTTTTCCAATAGATTAGGCTTGAAATGTCCAATTTCAATGAATGACCCCTCATTTTAAAGATCACATACTTAGGCAGGGGTCCCAAGTTGGAAGAAGTCATTTCCGGGAGAGATCTAGTTAACAGTGGCGCTGATCCAAGAAATCAAAATAGGGGTGGGGGAGGGAGGGTCAGCCCCACCTTTACCACTCTCTGACATAAATTTTAGAATATAATTTTTCTTTCTCCCCATTTTTTTATAATTTGGCAAAAATTAGGACCTCCCTTTGAATCCTCTACTGATCTGCAGTGGTTATGACTTTAACAAATTTAATTTTATATATGACTGCATACAGCGATACCCATCAGCACTGACTTCCATGAAACGATTGATAATAAACTATTTAAAACATGCAAATATTAGTGAATTTGCAGGAGATGGGTTATTTCTGGGAGATTTTTGCTTGTTTTCTGGAGTGAGGAAGGTTGTCCGGGAGACTCCCGCGAGTTCCGAGAGACCTGGGACCCCTGCTTAGGTATCTGAAAATACCAATAATTTGAATTTCAATTTTTGCTACAACTTAGCCATTTTGCCGCAACATGCCCCATTTTACATGAGTTACTGTGATAGGAAACTTATCATCAGTTGTTTATCTTAAGAGCAAACTTTTTTCTTAAGTATGTTTAGGCATCTGAGTTTCAAATGAAAGTACCAAAAGACTCGTATGTTGATATACTCTGCAAAGAGTTACTGTGTGATTAAAATTGAATGAAATACGATATTCACC
>NW_022688591.1:0-619 GCF_011630105.1 Anneissia japonica | reverse complement strand
GTAGTGTTTTCGTTTGTTGAAATTAGTTTGTTGAAATGTGTCTTTGTATTTTCTTTTTGTTTTTCCATATGGTCGCTACCGTAGACTTCGAAAGTCCAAAACGTTTTCCAATCGCTGAATTGGACTCGTGGTTCTCATAGGCTTTTATTACGCTCAGTTTCGTATCAATAGAAATACACTGTCTTGGTCTTTTGGAGGCAGAAACCATTGTTGAAATGTACATTACATTTTATTTAATTATATTTCAATCAATTAATTAAACAATCAGGCCTATGCTCCTTCCATTCTCTCTCCTTACCAATGAAAAGGTGTCATTAAAATAATACGTACAAATGATTCATTTAAATTGCATATATTTTCTGTCATTTCTTATCTAAACCCTATTCAAGTTTATAAGCGTAAACCAATTTATTCCCAGACGCGCGTCCTGTAATGTTTGTCAACCACAGCTATGCGCTCCTTTGATGTTAACCGACTGTTGCTATTAACGATGACAGCGGTCTAATGTCGTCTCTGTAAGACGGTCTAAATTTAGATCGGCATGTCGCTGGAAAAAGACCGGTGGCTTTTGCTTCTTTAATAGTTTATCTTATTGGCAATGACTTTACCACGTCTTATT
>NW_022688590.1:0-518 GCF_011630105.1 Anneissia japonica | reverse complement strand
ATCCAAGCATTAAACTATATAGATCTTTTTAACACCGACAGTATCGCAGCAACACTACTGTATTTATTTGGACCATTTATCAGTAGGAAAAATGACAGTGATGGTGCATTTATAGTACTGCAATACAATGTAATACACAATTATATGATGAAAGGATTTACTAAACCATAAATTTATATAGGTGTAGCGAGACTTTTTTATTCCTTGTTATAAAAATAAAGAAAAACTTTTTTTTTAAATTTCCATTTTTTGTTGGCGGTGGGTGCACTAATTAAAATTGGCCAAATTAAATTAAATTTAAAAAAATTAAATTAAATTAAATTGGCCAAAAATAATTTTGTTTTATTCAAAATCATCAATATTTGCGTTTGACGGGTTTGCTGAACAAGGTATACAAAAATCTCACCTGAATACTGTAAAACCTTGAATTGAAGCCCAATGGGCTTAAACTCGAGAAGCCCATCTAGAATTGAGGTCCCCTCTTTAGTTTTAAAAATTAGCCTTGAAAAGAAGCCCTG
>NW_022688589.1:0-2677 GCF_011630105.1 Anneissia japonica | reverse complement strand
TATTTTAATTAGTGATATGATAATCAAGTTTATTTTTAGTTTTTTTTTTTTTTTTTACTTGTAGGTATATGTATTGACTATAATATGTAATTTTACAGATCTAATTATCATTTATAGTATTATATGTATCATTATACATATATTTGAATAGTAAAATTAATTAGGTTACAAATTCTTTGCTTCATCATGGCCTGTTTCCTGGTCAGTTCAATTCAATTCAGTTTTTACTAAAACTGATCTCACAATACAAATATATTAAAAAGTACTTTTAAAACTTTTTATAATTTGATATGGGAGTTGTATAAAAAACACAACAAAAAGTTGTTAGGTCTAAATTGCATTAATAGATAATTAAAAGATGATGAGTTCACTAAAATTGTGGATTTGAAGATAAAATAAAAATGATAAAATACAAAATAATGGTAAAAAAAAAAGCTTTGAATAATTGCACAATTATTTATGTTCAAGTGTACTACGTATCAGGGAGGAAATAGCACTACAGTATTAAAGAGGGGTTATCTAAAAAGCCTCGCAGGCTATGCTTGCAGCTGCACTGGAATAAAATATACATAAGCATAAAACAAATATTTCATAACATCAAATAGAACCAATTACACAGTATATGACAATATGTGAAGGTACAGTGAATTTACAAGGAACCAATAGCTGTATCAAGTTGAGATTTTTTCACAGAATGTCTTAATTTATGTAAACCATCTTGTGTATAATTTTCCCTTACTGATCCTTGGCTCTAAGTGCCTAATAAGTAATTTTTCTTTCCCTTTTGTAATTTACACATCTGAATTTTTGCCTTTCAGTGTTCCGTTACCTGTGGAGTTGGTTATCAAACACGTCACGTTAATTGCAACAGTATTAACACAAAAGGTTACCACAGACGTCGACCAGATAGTGAGTGCGAAAGCAGCATTAAGCCACAAGTCAGAAAGCAGTGTCCTGTGAAAGAATGTCCCAGGAAAATGCAGTGGTTTATATCAGCTTGGAGTGAGGTACCATTGATTTTTGTTTTATTATTTAATAATGATTTATAAGGACAAATAAATTATAAAATAGATATAAAACAAACAAAATAAAATACAATACTCCTTCAATTAAAACCAATTTTCTCTGACCCCAAATGAATACCTCTCTGTTACCTTAGTAATACTAATTAAAGACAAAAGCTGCTAAAAGCCTATGGAAACCCAGTATTAAAAGTGTTTTTTAATTGGAGAGAGGTCTATGTATGAATTTGCTATGAAAGTTTCACAATTTACTGAAATTAAACACTCAGAAATAAATTTAGGTTATCAAGAATTACAGCAATTTGATATATTACTTTCAATATACTGAGCAAAATGTGTTTGTGTGGATTTAGAGGATATAACTTTTTGTTGTCAAGGTTATTAAAGTATCGCACCTCCCTCTCCCTTCCCAACAGACTGTAGGTCATGTACTAAGATCATGGTGAGATGCGAAAGATATAGGCTACACCAAGTTCACTTCATTGAGTTAGTCCTTGCATCAGATATACAGACTGTTCTATATTTCTACCCCTTCTCAATATTGCATGCTGAATTTCTCCCTCCTTTCTTGCTTATGAAAGATTCAAATTCGTAAGTATATGGGATTACTCCGTGTATCACTCCATAACTAGTTTTTGCTCTTTCCTTTTGATATAATATTTTGTAATTTTTTTTTCATCAACTAGTGTTCAGCAACGTGTGGACCTGGTAAATTGACTAGAGTTGTTAGTTGTAGTTATTTGGACAATAGAGGGCAGTATAGAGCTGCAGCTGATTCTGAATGTAGACATCTAACAAAACCTGCTATAAGTTTAACAAAACATTGTCAGAAAGATGTATGTTATGCACTCCCAAATGCACAAGTACTATGGTACTCCTCATCCTGGTCAAAGGTTAGTCAAGTTAAATCTTTCCCTGCATTAAAAGCTAAGGAAACAATAAATTATAAAATTTGTTTGAATACAGTACTTGTATTGAATACATTGTTATACTGATGTATACGTGCAGCTGTACAACTGAAAGTGTTATATATTACAAAATCAGTAAATATTCAATACAAGAATATTATACAAGATATATTATAATACAAAAAAAATTATTTTAAAAAATTATATCATTTTTATTTTACACAATTAAAAGCTCCAGCAAACACTGTGAAACACCAAATACTTTAAAACATTAACATTTAGTGCATCTACAACCGATGGAACAGTCGAGTGATTTAGACGTTGAATGCAGGAAGCCGAAATACCTTTCAAACAACCTCTCAACTCACCTCTGTTATGTTCAATGTCTGGGGTTGATGTTTCTTAGACACATGAAAACATGCCATCTAGAGGTTTGTCTTGGTTTATGCCCAAGACAATCAGAGGAGATGTATTTATTTGTTAATAGCCTCTGTTTATTTTCTCCACAGTGCACTAGGCCATGCGGTGGTGGTGTTCAAATTAGGGAAGTAAGGTGTTTAGAAGTTAAGAAGAGATCACCATCCAATATTTGTAATATGCGTTTAAAACCAGCAATATCACAACGTTGTAATACAAATTCCTGCCCTAGACATGGTGAGTGATTTTATTCATTGCAATACACAAGTTTTATTCAATATAAAGCAATAAGTACTCACATGTATAGCAGTTGCCTCACTCTCTGCTAAA
>NW_022688588.1:0-735 GCF_011630105.1 Anneissia japonica | reverse complement strand
TCCGTCATTGAACGTCCCTCGTATGAGGACAAATTATATCTCTAGATTCTGTAAACTCTTAAATATTCTTCCTTCCGATTTAACGACCCTGTTCTTTTTGGAAAGTTTGCTGAATATTTGTCTAAACTTCGCCAACATTATTTTCACACCTAATCTTTTAATCTACTAATTTTAGTTTTTCAAAGTTCGTATTTAATTTATTAGTTAATTTATTGTATTTAAATTATATGTTTATATTTCTGTTAAAGGAGAGTCTTCAACAGTGACTCAGTTCGCTTTTGACAATGTTTGGCATTTTGTATATTTTGAATGTTCATTTGAATGTGTGTGTGTGTGTGTGGTGGGGGGGGGGGGTGGTGTATCGTAATGTTTATTGCCACAATTGAATAAAATTTCAAGGAATCACTGTCATTGTCTAACAAAATATCTACAGGCTACTTACGCAGAATTGTTATTGGGTGGGTGCGAATTTGTGGAAAGTAGACTAAAATTAGGTGGGGGGTGGTCATTCTCGGGTCAAGTGGAAAACCTGGTCTGGCTACTAGGGTAGAGATAATTAATATTCTTGAGATTATTTTTTCTGGTTTTGTGATATAAAATGAATTAGAAGTGGGGGTGTAAGTTTTGGCAGGAGTTGTTGAAAGTGCATTTAATACACTTCGGGTCTGTATGTCTGTTGATTCGCTTGGCGGTTAAGATGCTTGACTTTCAAATCCCATAGTCTAGATTCAAACC
>NW_022688587.1:504-812 GCF_011630105.1 Anneissia japonica | reverse complement strand
CCACCACTTGCTCATTCATTGTTCACCCTTATCACTGTTTATTTGTACATTATCATTAATCCTTTTTATAGACGTATGCCGACTTGCTTTGACTTAATTATCATATTGTTTCTCAAATTGTATACAGTATTGCCAAGATACTTTCTCTTGTTCATTTTATGTCAAGCATTGACAAAGACTACAGGAGTAGCCGAAATATTCGCCTAATAAATTTTAGTGTTTCTAAAGGAACATCTTACGTATTTGAGTTTCTTTACTGTTAAGTTATATTATATTCTATATATGTTTCGAAACACACGTGGACACGC
>NW_022688587.1:0-432 GCF_011630105.1 Anneissia japonica | reverse complement strand
TTGCAATAAATCTGAATAAAATCAAAACGGATTTCAATGACACCATTTAGGCTGAGTCTGGCTAGTGTTTTATCATAAAAATTGGTACAATCATGTTTCAACAGTTCATCTGCCATCTTCGGTGTAACAATACTTAAAAGCACTTAAAAGTATTTATAGGAGTGAACAAATTCAATGAAGTACAGTAAATTAAACCAATGGCATTTCAATTTATTCTGGATAAATCATTTGGCTTATTTATTGAGGCTTGCCTCTAAAGTTTAGTTTTGGCCTTCCTGTTGTTTAGGCTGTTTATTCTAATCTCACCCAGCCTATTGTTTCCAATCATGCTTGCATGAAATTCTCACTTTATACCATCTAGCTTTTTTACCCTCACTCACTCGCCACTGAGGAAGGACTAGTGTTGTCCGAAAGCTCTGGTTCTATTTCTGG
>NW_022688586.1:0-757 GCF_011630105.1 Anneissia japonica | reverse complement strand
GGTGTCCGGCGGCCCGACCAGAATGGCGTGCAAGCTCTTCACGTTCGGTCGAAGCTGATTGATGCTGGAGAGCAGCATGTAGCAGAGTTCACCTCTGACGTTTGTAACGCCGGTGACGTGCTCCACACAATCCAAAAGATTCTGTAGGAATTTGTAACAAACACAAACGTCTTCGCCTTCGATGGTGTACACGTACTGGAGAAAACCACCATTATCGGCCGGACCGTCGTTTTCAATACGTGGTTGTCGGGCAGCATCCATTATTTGTAAAAATTTGTTTCCGTACTTTCCTTGCAAACTTCTCTTCACAATCTGACAGAATCAAAACTACCGAGCTATTTAAAGCTAATTGCAGGAGACGGCAAGAAGTGGATGAAGTAATTCGAACACAGCCACCACGACCGTCCGTGAACAAAGGAGAACGAATGTATGCACACCGAAAAAAAGATATATATGACGCAAAACATACATTTTTAATAAATTTTTATTCCAAATAACTTGCGACCTATCGGCCGTGATTCGAAACGTCCAACTCGTGGCCGTCGCTGCCGATCTTTCGGATACGCCACCTGTCGGCGGACATGGCGCGAAGGTCGGGCGGAAAGTTGGCGAACACAACGACGTGAGGCACTGCGAACAGCTTCACCTTGCTGTGGTACTTGGTGCTGAAGAGCCGTCCGTTCTTGAACCTTTCCATCAGTTCGTAATTCACGCGTTTCTTCTGGGAGCGGTGCAGGTCGAAGACGACGATACGCTG
>NW_022688585.1:0-682 GCF_011630105.1 Anneissia japonica | reverse complement strand
AATTTGTAATTATCGTCCGATTTCATTGCTCTGTAGTTGCTTGAAAAAATTGTTAATAGGCAATTACTTAATCATTTGCATGATCATAAGTTTATTTCCCTATTCCAACATGGATTTGTAAAAGGTAGATCTTGCACCACCTTGTTAGCCACTGCACATTACGAGTGGGCAAAGTAATCCTCCTCCCATTGACGTTATCTTTCTAGATTGGAGTAAAGCTTTTGACAGGATTAGTTACTCTATAATGTTAAAGAAAATGCACAACTATGGCCTCTGTGGTTCTGTATTACGCTGGTTTATGTCGTATCTAAGCAACAGGTCTCAAAAATATAATTTTTAGAGGCGAATCATCTCGGTCATATCCTGTTCTTTCAGGCGTGCCCCAGGGCTCTGTCGTAGGCCCTACCTTATTTAATTTGTTCGTTCTTAACCTGTCAGAGGTTGTTTCTTCCAATATTTACCAATATGCAGATGCCACTGTTATATATAGAATTATAAGAAACACCAATGATAATGCAATACTCCAGCAAGACCTGCATAATTATTATTTATAACTGGAGCTTGATGAACAAAATGGAACTTAGCTCCACTAAATGCAAAACAATGAGAATCACCAGGTCAAATAGACTTGCTAACTCTCCCCATACATATCAAATCGGACACACATACCTTACAAACGTAA
>NW_022688584.1:0-1110 GCF_011630105.1 Anneissia japonica | reverse complement strand
ATACTGTTAAGTGGTGTAATGTAAGAGTAACGATTTCTCAAAAACGGCAGATTGTTCCTGAACATTCCTTGGTAAGAGTATGGTGTGATTCCCACTCAATCACCCCAACAAAGTTAGAGTGGGACAGAAGGTCCGGTTTAATAGCCCTACCTTTTTATAATTTTCACTAATTTTCAAACTTTTGGGGTGCAAATATAGGTAAAGATTTATTTTTGAACGGGAGATTGTTCTTGAAAATCCCTTGGTAGGATTATGGTGTGATACTCCCTGATTCATCCCATCGAAGTTAAAGTGGGACCGGGGTCCCGTTTAAAAGCCCCATTTAAACAAAAAATTCCACTAAATTTCAGGTGGGAGGAATTTTTAGGTGGAAGGGGTGTAAATTTAGAGAACTTGAATTGCTCGAAAACGGCAGATTGTTCCTGGAAATCTTTTGGTAAGGTTATGGTGTGATACCCCTTCAAATCACCCTAAAAGCGTTAGAGTGGGACCGGAGGTTCGGTTTAATAGCCCCATCATTTTATAGTTTTCACTCATTTTCATACTGTTAGGGTGAAATGTAGGTAACGATTTCTCGAAAACGGCAGATTGTTCCTGAAAATCTCTTTGTAGGATTATGGTGTGTGCCCACCTCATTCACCCCATCGAGGTTAAAGTGGGACCGGGGATACCGTTTATTAACCCCACTTTCAAAAATTTCCACTAAATTTCACGTGGAAGGAATTTTTAGGCTGGAGGAGTATAAATTTAGAGTACAATTTCACGAAAATGGCAGATTGTTCCTGAAAATCCCTTGGTGAGATTATGGTGTGGTACCCTTTCATTCATCCTAACTCAGTTAGAGTGGGACTGATGGTCCGGTTTAATAACCCCGCCTTTTTATTGTTTTCACTCATTTTCATACTGTTGAGGGTGTAAAAATGTAGGCAACGATTTCTCAAAAACGGCAAATTGTTCCTAAAAATCCCTTGGTAAGATTATGGTGCGATAACCCCTAAATCACCCAACAAAGTTAGATTGGGACCGGAGGTCCGGTTAATAGCCTCACCTTTTTATAATTTTCGCTCGTTTTCATTATGATTTGGGTGTAAATGTAGGTAACCGTTTCTC
>NW_022688583.1:0-770 GCF_011630105.1 Anneissia japonica | reverse complement strand
GCCGCCTTATTATATACTATATTTTTGCCTCATATTATTACCATACTGTGTTTACTGCCTATTTACTGTTTTTATCATTGAATTTGACATAGACTTTAATTCTGTATGCTATTTCCCACAGTTTCTTATCATTGATCTTTTGTTCTCTTAAAAACCGAAAGGTCCACTGATTAATCTCAGATAAGAAAGTATAATGCATACTCCAAGTATTGAAATACACGCCATCGTGTTGGGATTCAATATTTCGACATTAATTATGTCATCATCAGGAATTCTTTTAATACTGTTTATTTAGATTGCTTATTCGGCAGACTTGTGCTTGCTTTGTACACCATTCTTTGTTGTTTTAGGACCGCCCCCATTATTTCAGTTGTATATTATAGTTGTTTCTTTTCCCATTTGTACAGTCTCCCGATGAAGTCCACTGTGTGGACGACAGCTAGAGAATAAATTATATATTGTTAGCCTCAAAAGTGCTGCTGTTTATTTACTTTATATTGTTCTATACTAATTGTATTAACTATTACAAACAATTCTAATTGGAAGGCCTAAACTTCAAATTAGCATTTTAACATTTTAAATCCATTTCAGTTATTTTTTTCTATTTTTTTGCATAGTGTTATATTTTTGATGATGGAGGAGAGCAGTTTTCTGTTTGAAAATATGGATAATTTTTCATTTCTGATGATGACATAATTAATGTCGAAATATTGAATCCCGACATGATGGCGTGCATTTCAATACTTGGAGTATGTATTATAGGTGTAATT
>NW_022688582.1:0-898 GCF_011630105.1 Anneissia japonica | reverse complement strand
TTAATAGGAATAAAACAATAGCAGATGAACTTGGTTACTTCATATCTTTAATCGCTACAAATTTGTTTCATATGACCACACAGGGCCACACTCATCAGGAGAATTGTAAAACATGAATGACACAATATCCCAGGGTTTATAACTTAAATGGCTAATCAGGAAGTCGAACTAAATTACTATGTTACAAAGGCTATTGTTTATTGGTGTGATTATAATTAAATGGCTAATCAGGGAGTCGGACTGATATCATGTTATAGAGGCCTATTGTTCACTGTTGCATTATCTGTTGCTAATTAAATATTTCTTTCTATGACGACAAGTTGACACTAACTCATTCTTGCTATTGAGTGAGCATAGTTCTGGATGATATATAATTAAATACTTTTCATATAAACAAAGATTGCAGCGTTTAGTTGTGTTTGAATATGGCTTACAGCGTTTCATAATTCTCCACTTAACAGTAAATTCCTTAAGGGACCAGATATATTTACTTAGCTCTGTGCTGTTTCTCTTATTTACATTTCGAAATGAATTCATATGATTTCTAAATCTAGTTTTGAACTGAACTCAATTTGCATCTTGCAAAAGGAGGGCCGATTTCTGCTCAGATTTTGCCGAAAATTAGGCTTTAATCTTTAATATATATATTAAGTCCTTTATTCGAACACTGTATTTACCTTTTTTTGATGATTTATATATGATTTAACAGTGTTAACGGCTACCTTGATTTATATTATATGCACCTATTTGTTTCTAGCCGTACCTATTGTGTAATAGAGTGTATCTGGTGGTATTTGAATCTGTTCAACCATGAAGCCTCCGTGGTCTAGTGCTTATGACACTCGCCTTGACAGCGAGAGGTCGCAGGTTCGAGTCCCGCCAGAGGCATTTTATTACA
>NW_022688581.1:0-928 GCF_011630105.1 Anneissia japonica | reverse complement strand
ATTATATACATAAATCATTAAAGTGTATGCTATTATTTGTTTCTAGCCGTACTTATTGTGTAATGGGGTGTATCTGGTGGTATTTGAATCTGTTCAACCATGAAGCCTCCGTAGTCAAATGGTTATGACGCTTGCCTTGACAGCGAGAAGTCTCAGGTTCGAGTGCCGCCAGAGGCATTTTATTACACAATTTCTTTATTCATTTATTTATAGGACTACATTCGTTGCGATCTATGCTACACGGTATATTATTATGTCCTTTATTCGAACACTGTATTTACCTTTCTTTGATGATTTATGTATATAATCTAACAGTGTTAACGGCTACCTTGATTTATATTTCAGTGTATGCTATTATTTGTTTCTAGCCGTATTTATTGTGTAATGGAGTGTATCTGGTGGTAATTGAATCTGTTTAACCATGTAGCCTCTGTGGTTTAATGGTTATGACGCTCGCCTTGACAAGGAGAAGTCGCAGGTTCGAGTCCCGCCAGAGGCATTTTATTACACAATTTCTTTATTCATTTATTTATAGGACTACATCGTTGCGAGCTATGCTACACGGTGTATTATTATGTCCTTTATTTGAACACTGTATTTACCGTTCTTTGATTATTTATGTATATAATCTAACAGTGTTAACGGCTACCTTGATTTATATATCGGTGTATGCTATTACTTGTTTCTAGCCGTACTTATTGTGTAATGGAGTGTATCTGGTGGTATTTCAATCTGTTTAACCATTAAGCCTCCGTGGTCTAATGGTTATGACGCTCGCCTTGACAGCGAGAGGTCGCAGGTTCGAGCCCGCCAGAGGAATTTTATTACACAATTTCTTTATTCATTTATTTATAGGACTACATTCGTTGCGAGCTATGCTTCACGGTGTATTATTATGTCATTTATTCGAACACTGTATTTACCCTTC
>NW_022688580.1:0-643 GCF_011630105.1 Anneissia japonica | reverse complement strand
ATCGAATACATTGCGGTTAGCGCTCTAGTATTTTTATTATTATCTCTATGGAGTAGTCGTATGAATGAAGGTACGATATCCCCGACAGTTGGCTATGCAGCAATGTACCCTTTGAATACAAATTGAAGACAAGTGAAGATATAAAGGCAGACGACTGTCGGGTACATAATGACTATCTAACTTTCCACAAAAACATTAGGCCTAAGCTAGGCCTAGTTCGTCAGTACAGTAGTTACTGCGATGCGAGGGTGGTAGATCGTTCAGTCAGTGATATCGTCTTATCGTCTAATACATTTTAATAATGTGTGTACAATTTAAGAATGCAACGCGTGGGTTGCTTTATTTGTTATGCGGTAGTATAGTATACGTAGCAGAGCAATCTAAGCCTAGCCTAGGCCCGGCCTAGATGGTTACATTCTTGACCATCGACGATCGTAATGAAAACTTCGGGTGGCAGACGATTGGACCCAAGATAGCCTCAAATAAATTGTAGTACTAGTAGGCCACTGCCACCACCCCCACTCCTGATATCGTTCCAAACTACTGTAAAATGAAATTACTGTATACCTAGCTAGGCCTAGGCCCTATGCCTACGAAATTTTTTAAAAGAAATTTGGTAAAAATATTACTGTAATTTGCCTGT
>NW_022688579.1:0-1172 GCF_011630105.1 Anneissia japonica | reverse complement strand
AAATAAATAAATAAAATATTATAAATAAGTATAATTAAAATAAAAATAATAATCAAACTTCAAAATAATCGAATCATATTCAATTGAATAATTATCGTTCTATTTACCAACATATTAAAAACCACACAAAAAATATATATTTGATATGCATTCCAAAAAAAAAAAAATATTTCCAATACGTAGGCCTACTTGCTGTATTCATGTATTCATATCATGGAACATACACATTCGGTATATTGTCTAGTCGCAGACCAAAGGTAACAGACTTATTTATTACACAGTGATAAAATCGTTAATGTTAAAGGTTAGAAAGTACTTGGTTCCCGTTAAGACCGGCGTAGGGACAGGCGTAAATACGCCTGTCCCTTACTGGGCTTCTCGAGTCTTAATGACTGAGTTCTACTATAATTTATAGAATTACAACATTACCTACCTGATTTTAACACTACGGGATTTCCCAATTTTAATTTTTGTCTACACTTCTCTAGAGCTCAACTAAAACACGCCATGGGCGATGGGTCTTAAGATCCCAATCCAGCTATTTTAGATAATAAGCTCCCACCACTGAGAAGGGTAGCCAATCATTTCGGTCGCGCTTCGTTTCGGTCGCGGTTTATTTCCAACAAATATATGGAGCGCCGAAGGAGTTGCGAAAACGAAAAATTTAATATGCCTAGGCCCTATATATTTTAGTTCGTGAATTTATCATAGGCCTAAGTATTGTTTTGCTATCTTTCCACTAACAAAATATCTTTCTGCTATATTCTCTTTCTTCCACTTACGGTGATATATTCATGATTGCAACATGATCTTGTGATTGAAACAATGGAATTTAGTATGTGCTTCATGCTATTCTTTTTGTTGCGTTTTCATATACTATACTTTAATAAATGGTCAATAAAATGTATCTTTGATTTTAATTGAATTGAATATTGTTACCATCTGAAATCTATTTCATAATTAAGTTAAAACAATAATCATTCAATATTTAAACTGATCATTTTATATAATAAATATATTTATTTTTCTTGCAGCTTCCAGAGATTAAAAAATACCAACAGAATTGAAGGAAACACGAAGAAATAAACGAATAATACGCACGTACATTATCATTCACTTGAAATCTAGAATACCCCTGCGCAGTTAATAAATATGAATATATATTTATATGA
>NW_022688578.1:0-12499 GCF_011630105.1 Anneissia japonica | reverse complement strand
TGTGTTCCTGGGTGTATATATAGATCACAGTACTGTACTCCAATGTTGATATTGATTAAATGTTGCAGTGTTATTGTAACTTAAACTTAAGCAGTGAGGAGATTTAAATGAGTTCAAGGAGACTCGTGGTGCAAGAACAGTGAGCGAGGAGGGGAGTGATCAGGTAGTACATGCTGTGAAAGAATACAATTCAAATCAAATCAAATAAAAAAATAGAGACCCAATCACATAAAAACAGAGGTTCGAAATACGAAAAGAGGTTCTCTGTCGGCAAGCTCAACGTAATTTGTTAGAGGGATAAAAATACAATTATTAAAGATTATGCGACTCTAAACATGAATAAAATAAGGCCTTCAAATGCCTAAATTGTCTGAACTTCAGGAGCCTGCTCCATTCCCTTTGGCCCCCACCTTCCGGTCATCCAAATTCTGGCACCATGCCGTCTGTAATAGTCCTACCAAAGCAATTTAAATTGTTGAATTGAATTGGTCCTACCAGGGAACAGTGAAATTTCACTGTTCCCTGGTCCTACCATTGCTCCCCTTTAGTTCAATTAAGGGCGAGTCGAGTGGCCGAGTGGTAAGGCAGGGGCACCGATAGCCTAGCCTTAACATCGGCCCTGTTCAAGCCGCTCCTCTCCCGGGGTTCGGTTGATAGAACCAAGTCTTCTGGGATAAGGACTTAAAATGGAGGCCCAGTGTATACACCTGGCTCATGTGCACTCTAAAGAACCCATTGAATCTTTCGGAAGAGTAAGGTTCATTTCAGCCCCTGTCGTTGTGGAATGATGTGAACATGTAGCTACTAAGCTCCTCTTTAGGGTTGCAGGTAGTCACGGACCACACCCATACGAAATTCAGTACCATGACGCTCAATTAATGGGTTATTCTCCTACCTTTACCTTTAAATTTACACTCGTTCTGCTATATTAAATTGAGTATTTAACAATTTCCTATTGTACAATACTATCTGTATAAGAAAATTGCATACTTTTGATATATAGACGTTTATTTAGAATGTAATAATATGCATTGCTTTATTTATTATATTATATTTGTTTACTGGGATGGGCCCCCGAACATCTTGGGGCCCTGAACTTCGGGGGTAATTTGAACGTATTATCTGTTAATGTAAAACCCGAAGTTTTTTTTACATAATATAGGCAGGACGCCTCAACAGAATACCTTTTTTTTAATAGGCAATACTGTTGTAAATCCAAAGCTAACTCCAAATTCTGATTGGATGTTTTGGTCCTAAGCCAATCCACATTCTAAATATAATGTAAATGGCTTCAGGCGGTTGATGACGTAGGAACCTTCTGCGTGAACATTACGGCATCTCCTGGTTTAGCGCAAAAAGGGGATTCCCAATAATATCGGTACAGAGGGCGTCAGCAGAAACTACTGAATGCGTCGTCTTCTATGTCAAGTGATTTGCAGAAAACTACAGATTTTAAGCCAGAGATAAAATTGTTTTTATTATTTAAATAGTTTTTAATACAATAGCATTATCATATTTCATACTTATTACATGCTTGTGCTTTAGAGCTTTCTTTTTAAAAAAAGCAAAAAAAAACAAAAAAAAAACAAACTTTTAATACATTTTAATTGATGATAATGTATATTTTTGTATTTGTTTAACAATTATATTTATATAGGTTAATATAAATCCTGACTGATGTATTCACATTGTATGTATGCCTGATGAGTGTGGGTAGCTTTTCGCTACCAAACGAAACAAGTTGTATTAAACACAAAATGCAATATTTACAAGTTTGTGTACATTGTTTTGCTCCCAACTGGATGAGAGCCCTGTGTAGGTTTTTGTGGGTGTGTATATATAGATCATGGTACTGTACTCCAACGTTGATATTTATTATATGTAGTGTAGAATATGCATATTTGTGTTGATTCTGGTTCTGGTGTGTAAAGCTGACCTCCTCAGGAGGTCGGAATATAGCAGGAGGGGCAGGCATACATCTGTAGAATTGATTGATAGATAGGAAAATTGACCATCGATCACTAAGGCCATAAGAATACAACCCACAGGTCATCTGTTCGTATTAATGGCCATTTTTTACACAATAAATAAAAATCGTAGGCCTAAATTTTAACAGCAACTGTGCCGGCTCCTAAAAAACCAATGACTGGGACCCGGGGGTCACCAGGAGCATCAGGAAGTGTGTATGTGTGTGTGTGTGTGTGTGTGTGCGTGTGTGCTTGCACTTTGTTATTTTCTTCAAGCGATAATTATAGGTTACAAAACCTAGCTGTCAGTAAAATCTCGAAAATCCTAAAATCTAATTAAAATATTGAATATTTTATTTTTCAATGATCAAAACCACCAAATTTTAATGCGCCTCTTGGTGACTGTTACTAAGGTCCCACAAAACAACACCGTATACGTACATGCACGTACACATATGCGTGTGTGGGAACCACACGCGTGTTTATGTGATAAGCGCACACTGTTCTGCTTGGTGCAGTTCTTACTTTGATTGAAACTCTGTAAAGTCCTTTAGAGCACGACCTTATAATAGCCTACATTAGGTAGGACTAAACAATTCTTTTTTTAATAGTTGATTAGTAGATGAACATTGCATTTTTATTCCCACATAGTAGTTTATAAATGGAGTTTATAAAAATATTGATAAAATCTTATTAATCCGCCAAGCAAACCATTAAACAATATTGAATTTGAGACAACTATATAGGCACCCCATCTCCCAAGCAAACCATTAAACAATATTTAATTTGAGACAACTATATAGGCACCCCATCTCCCCTAACAAACACTTGTCCACTTTGTGGTGGCTCCAGAAGTTGCCAACAGGGGGTCCGAACCCGGGGGCCGACTAGAGTCAATGTCCTGAAAAACCTTCTGGTGTGGTATATGGTTCATGGGGAGAGTTTTTATGGCTTATTAGGCCTATTGCCCATTATTTGGATACAAATTAATATTTTTAGTCCGACGACCTCGTCGTGGCGTTAGATGACAAAGGTGGGGGGGGGGAGGGTCTAGAAGAGGAAGAGCATTCCTCACTGACACCCCCGCCCCCAGCGCTGGTGCATTCACTGCCCTCACTCCATATCATATGTTGAGATTTATGCACTTTGAACTGGATTAAAAACTCTGTATGACACAGTGTGTCCTCCTTACACTACCTGCCAGTGGCAGATTCAGCACAGTGTAAAAGATGCAAAGTACGAAATAATTAAGATTAAAATGGCTAAAGGCCTGAAGCTTTCTGGAGAAATATCCCCAGGATCTTCCCAATGGGTAAGAAAACACTCCATTTCTTACCTCAAACCATAAGTCCCGCCACCACCACTCGACTGCAAATCGCTCCCACGGCAAAAAAAAAAAAAATTTAAAAAAAATCATGGATCCACTATTAGGTACACTCATCTCTTTCTTCTTCACACGCAAAATAATTTGTACAGGTAGTATTCAAAATGTATCATAATGATAATTTCGAGATATAGGCTTATATTATATCATCGTCATTACCACAATTATCATCATCTTTATCGCCATATTCAGCATAATCATCATTGTTACAGTCATAAACATAATCGTAATCCTTTACTATTGTCGATTGTTTTTTCTTAACGTTATATGTACTCGTATATATGTACGGCTTCATTCCCCACTCGTTTTTGCTGTAAATATCACAATGGGTAAATATCATGGGTTTATAAAACATTCTACAGCGTATTCCAATATTCCACAGTTTTGATTCTAGTCCAAAAACAGCATTTCTGTCTCTGAAATCATCATTGTATACATAAATAACATGATTAATCGGCATATTCCATTCGTCCAATTTCGCTGAGGAAATCTTCGCTGCAACACCTAACTTCCCTTCTTCGTGAGCTCGAGCTATGCGTATCCACGTAAGATCAGCATGTAAACCATTTCGTCGAAAAAGCATCCACTTTCCAGAAAACATATTATGTTTTTCAGCTAAATTTCTGATCAATGGAAAATTTACACGGACATACTCTTCTAGGAGTCTTTTCCATTCTTTGTAGGCATTGGAAACAATAACGACCTCCTCCTGAAGTAGAAAGTCCCTTGGAGCCAATACTACCCATGCAATTTCATTACTTCATGGTAAAAAGAAACAGTATGTTATAAAATATCAACACACACGTCTATAATATATACATATATAAATAATAATGTCAGGACGTTCCTACCTTAAGCTACGCTTAACTACTCTTAAATACTGTCCTTTACTCTTAACTTCAATTAGTTCAACTATCCACCGCATGAAAAAACCAATGCGGTATTTAGCAGTTTCGGGGACAATTTATCAAGCATAACATTAGTCAGTAAAAAATTAGTTGAAGGAGTGTCCAAAACTTGGGCCTACCTGTTCACCTTAGATGGTACTGCCGTCGTTAGAAATTCTTCGAAGTCAGGGAAACTTCTCGTCCATTGTGCTTGATCATGTAACAGTTGGTCTCTTTTCGTTTGTTCACTAGAATGACCAGGAGTCGAATCATTTAATGGGAATGTTGTATCTAAACCAAGTCTCCCAGAATTTCTTTTGTCAACTTGATATTTGTCATTTAAATAATCAACACTCTGCTCCATGTCACCTTCCTCATGTAAGCATACAGGCCTAACGTAATCGGTACTCTTCTTTTCATTGCCATGACCACATACCGGTCTCGTATAATACTGGTAAACTAAATATATCTTGTCTGACATCCTTACAATTGTCTTTTCTGTAGGTCCTATTGGAAAATACGTAATGATTATATCCAGTAAGTACTGGTACTAACATGACGCACACCGTGTGAAAGAACATGTTGTTTTAATTGCTCGCAATTTCCAAGCAGCGTGGTTATAATAATAGTGATTAATAAGTGTTATTTACAGGTGTTTATGCAAATCAGATGCTGATTTATTTATCTTGCGTGGCCACTGATTAATAAAAGTGGCGGCTGTCTTACCACAAAAAATAGAGAAAAATGTTTTAATAAGGTTTTAATAAGGAAGGCTCTACCATCCGACAACGAAAATCAACAAAGATTCGAAAAACCATGAATAAAATCTAGTCTTATAGGCCTACAATACTGATTGTGGGTAAATTGGTCAATTTAATCTTTATTGTTTCCATTAATACTTTAGGGAAATATGACTATGCGGATTATTTCCTGTGGCTTACAAGAAAACGCACTTTGAATAAAGACCTACTAGAATGAGTCCACTGTTTTCTCCAGGGATGGGACTCGTCAGGGGCGAACAAAAACGAGTTGGTGCTTGATGCATGAACTTTTATCTTGCCGAGTTTTTATGCTTTTCTTGTGGAAATAATTATACCCCTGACGTAATTTTAAGTTTGGAATTCGTGTCAGGGGTGAGTTGGTGCGTTTACTTGTAGGAAAATAATTAGCCATGCGCCAAAACAAAGTAATTTTCAGTTGGGCTTCCCGTCAGGGGCGAGTTGGTGCGTTTTCTTTTGTAGGAAAATGATTAGCTGTATATAGCGCTAGAGTAAGTTTCATAAAATAATGTTATGTATGACATAAGCCTAAATGAATAGGCCTAACAATGCATAATACCTGCTCTTTTGGCGATAATAAGAGGATATATTCCTATAGTTTAGATGAAAATAAAGGCTATCATTCCAGAGACGGACAGCAGACATTGATCTCATCAATTTCAAAATGGTTCACTGTGAATCTCTGACCTGACCTATTGAAATGTTGGAATTTTCTATCTCGATGTTTCATTCTGCCACGTCCGGAATCATTCCTTGTCGATTGTTATAAAGGAAAAACCATCGGTAATCCGGTGTCATATGAATTGTGCAGGCCTCCTATGAATTTGGCCCAGATTCAGATTCTAAGTGAATATTTATTTTCCTTTTTTCAAAGAAATATACAAAGAATTTTAACAGCAATCATAACATAATGAAAAGTCCAGAAATGTTAATACTACCTTCTATTAAATAGAAAATGACAATAATAAAACTAAAAAAAAAAAATAAATAAATAAAAATAACAGAAGACATTTGAATCATAAACTGAATAATTACTGTAAAGCCGGGCACTAAATCCGTTTTCAGACAGAGGCTCTGGCAATATTGCGGTAATATTACGTTACACTTACCGGCATAAACGATTTATACTTCCGGTAATATTGCCGTAATATAACGCCTTTCTGTATTTATGGTACCCACACGTTGAGAGAGCCACGAGTTAATCTTTTTAGTCCTCACAAACCGAGGGCGTCCTTTATTGTTATTGTTTCTAGAAAATTGCGCCAAGACCTAAATAATATCATAATGGTAAGTCTACACCCGGGTTCCCAACCTTTTTGCGGTCGCGGTCCCCTAGACACGTAATACTCATCGTCCATATCCCAACAATTTTATTTTTATGTATGGCATTTATAATTGGCCGGAAATGTCACTGTCAGACTCGAAATTTGAAGGTGATTTTCTTTAATCCCCATTTAATTTTCAATTTAGGTAAAATTTAGGGCTACTCATGTTTGAAATTCTACCAAATGGATAGAAGATGATTCGCCAAATTTCGACATTTGGGATCTTGGAATTTAACATAAACAGGGAAGGGAGGGGTGCATGCAGTAAATTTTACATAGAATCACGCTACCTCAGTCCCACTGTGGTTGGGGCTGAGGTACGAATTTTTTTTATGTGTATGGCACTTCTAGATGAAATGACACTGTCAGACCCAAATTGGAATATAATATTCTGTTATCCCCAATTTACTTTTAATTTTGTCAAATTTAGGGCTCCCTCTTGATTTTGAATTTTTTTCAATATTTAGATAAAAGCAATGAAAGAGAAAACATGGAAACAAAATGTACATTACCTGATGATCTCCTATACTAAACATCTTTACATTAAAAAAATAAATAAATAATTTTTAAGATTCTATCAGATCACCAATAAAATATTAAAATTAAAATATAATTTTAATTTTAAATCATTATTGTCAAGGCATGATTACACTGTTGTAAGACAAGAAAAATAATGAAATCATGAAGTTGTTATATCTTATAAGTCTACCATATTGGGGCTGAGGTAGAAAAATCCGAGAAAATAGTACCTCTAGATTGCTGGAAATGACACTTTGTTTTAGTAAAGTTCATCATCATTGATCTAATATATTAGTCGTTGCGGTGTACCAAAGACAATAAAGTTTAATTATCTTTGATGTATTAACTTAACTTTATCTACAATAATAATATTTATGACACGTTGCAGCGTTCGTAATGTTTGTCACTGCACTGGTGCTGGGAACAGTCACAAAAGTTGGGGGGTTGGGGGGCAGGCCATCAGTAGGAAAAATAGAGGGGCCAATGGCCTCCATGGCTCCCCGCTTCCGCCGTCGTTGACATAGACGACATTTTAAGTATAGTATAGTATAGTAGTCACAGTACAATTCCAATCCATATGGTATACGCAGATCCTGAGAAGAAGGAAATTCAAGATTTGAGAGTGTGTTTCAAGGAATAAAAGAAGAAGAGGAAATAAGAGGAACTGTAGCTTATTTTGATATCTAAGTATCGAAGAATCTCAGTTGTAGATACCCAGAACGCATTTTCTAGGCCTATATTTTTTCATGTAAAACGCATTCTATTAAGTAACAAGGACCGTGAATTTAAAAATAATACATTCTATGACTTGTATATATAGTAATTATAATGTAAATGATAATAAAATTTCAAACACATGTTTCTCTTTCTAATTTCATTAAAAATAATAATGAAAATGGGATTAAACGAGTAAGTGCTTTGAAGTCACAAGGAAGGGAATTTAATACAGAAGATAGATATTTGAAGTTGTCATTTTTTTCAAATTTATCATTGAGAGGTAATCTTGTTGCTGGAAGTAGGCACGTTGATATGATAATAGTAGGCATATATAACAACCCAAATGATACATTATCACATGTGATGAATGTGGTTTATCGACCTATCCATTAAATATTGATTGATTGATTGATTGATTAAACGATTAATGAATATGTTGAAGGTTTATGTCTATACCAAAGTTACTTTCATGTGTTTAGAGTGGAGTTGTAGCTTGGTGGTTAGATGCTTGTCTACTAATCCCAGGGTCCTGGTTCAATTCCTGTTAGTATTGCAGGATTTTTCTCAGGACCAAAACAAAACCTCATATAAGAGACAGCTATTATTATTATTAATATTTTATTATTATTATATTGTTTCCTGCCGCGACCTCACATCGTAGTAGCACTTGCAGTACCTGCTGCTACTAGGGGATCGGATTCATCTAGTTACCAAGTGCAAGCTCGCTGCTCTAGTGGTTGAGACATCAGGCTAAATACCTGGAGGTCGTGGGTTCGATTCCCACCCGAATCACTTGTAATTTTTTTCCGCTAATAATAATAATAATAATAATAATTATTATTATTATTATTATTATCAATATCATTATTATTATCATTATCATTATCATTATCATTATTATTATCATTATTATTCAACATGTGAAACTCCTAGCATTGAAGGTCAGACATACATATATTGTAAACAAACGAAAGGGACACAATTCCTGGGCTGACTGAAGTTTGTTTTGAAACTGCAAGGCCTCAGCACAGTGTCAGTGGTTTGGTGTAGGCCTAGCCTAGATACTCTGTCAATATATATTCAATGCAAGTAAAATCCTTCCATTTAATTATTACTATACTGCTGACTGTATTTTCTTACGGTTTTTTGTTTTTTGTTTATTTTGTCTAGGCCTATATAGTAGTTAATTATGTGTTTGTATACATAATTAAAAACTAAAGAAGAAAAATGACTATTATAAAGGCAGTATAATGTACAGGAATCTTTATCAGAAATTTATATTTTGCATTTGTATCAATTTAACCCCCCCCCCCCCATCGGGTAGAGCTCCCCCTCGCGTCGGGGATAAAAATCACAATTCGTCGGGGAGAAAAAAATATTATATGTATCCCTGGCTCCCCACACCCCTCATCCCCATGCCACCAACTGATCTGATATGTTCAACCTATTATGACATGGTTCATGTACTGTTAATATGTTAAGAGATAATTTCAAAAATCATAGGTGGCCCAATCTTTTTTTTAGCCACAGCTCAATTTACTATTTCCATGAAAATGAAGAAATTGCAATATTTCAGTTAAAACTAATTTAATTTTCAATGTATGTGTTATTACTTAGTGTTGATTATTGTACCACCTGCATATTATCCTGGAACTTGTATAGGCATTCATGAGGTTATGGATAGCTATAAAAAAAAAATGGTTCCAAAATTAAATCCATAGTTTTTAATATAATTTATTGAATAAATTGCAGAATTTGACCTTTCGTCTTGAAAGATATGCGTTGTTTAGCAAGTTTAAATCGTACACAAGGAGGGCTGGTGGCCCTGAGGCTGCCTGGGGCTCTTTGCGGTTCAACCGGTTTCCAATTCCATTGTGAGGTTTTAGATGTGCTCTCATTTTTTAAAACCTGTTTGTCATTATATTCTGAATGTTTAACAACAAAATAAATGATATCAGTGGGGTATCATGGAATTTAAAAAACAGAGGGCCCCAGGGATAAACTTTCACAGATGATGGGTCTCTATACCAACTCAGCCCTGCCGACATGGTTTCAGGGGTGGCGCCAGGATTTGCCAGACGGGGAGGGAGGGGCCGGGGTCTCTGACGAGGGCCCTTTACAATTTTGGGGTTTCAAAGGCTTATATTTAGCCTAATGGATTTTAGAGTCTACTAATATGTTAGAAAATCCCCCTCCCGCAAGGCGATAGACCCATTTTATGTTCACTACACACTGTTGACAGTCCTTGTCGGCTCTGAACACCAGTGGAACTAGTAGTACAGTAGTAGTAAGTCGGTAGGCTTGTTGGGCTGAGGAAGGGTATGGGGTGGAATGTTTGCTTTGTTTACGCGATGGAGCGATATAACTGGGGATTTTGTTATTTTTTACTTATGTGGTGAAGCTCGGTTTATGGGATGGAATGTGGCTCACCTCTTTTAAACGAGGCAGAAATGGAGCGTATATAAAGCAGTGGGCTGCTTAGCTGCGATAGAGGAGAGGAGCTCAGCGTATTGTCGATGTGTGGTCATAAAGTGGATCTTTACTGTTGAAGCTCTTTTGAGTAAGCCAGATTTTATCATCTGTAGTCAGGGGCGATTTCTTTTTAAGGTGCATTTTTTTAAACTATTCTACATTTTAACAAACAATTAACTATTCTACATTTTAACAAAACATAACACTGTCATGAACTATCATCAATACAGTTGGCAATATTGTTGTCTTAATGATGTATTGATTTGACAAAGTACCCGAGACATAGGGAGCACTCAAACCCTTTTATCATAGGAGACAGGAACTGACCATAGAAAGAAGCAGTTTACTGTGGGGACTAATAATCATAATTTCTCCCAAAAAATCGAAACAAAGAATTTAGTCGATAAATGGGCATTGTCAAAATGAAGGCAGTAGCTAGGTCGTATATGTGGTGGCCGGGAAAGGATGCAGTGGTGTATCTAGGGGCACGTGGGAGCACGCCTTTCCCCCCCCCCCCAAATACTCACACCCCTCCAGTTGCATGTAACTCATGCCAAGTAAACAGAAACGATCCTACATGCCCCTCCCCCCAACCATCCATGCATGACTACCCGCTTGTAGTCAATGAGCGAATACATATTGATTTCGCAGGACCAGTCAATGGTCTAATGTACCTCTAGTCGTCGTGGATGCGTTTTCCCAATGACCGGAAACATTTACCATGTCTTTAACAACTTCAGAAAAGACTATTACAGTGTTACGCACCAGGACGCACCAGGACTAGTTGAACAACTAGCCAAAACGTTACAACTGATGATATCTGGCTGACATCCAGAAGAAACGTCCTGTTTAATGTAAAAATACAAAGAATAACAATCACATATTACACGAATTGAAAACCAGACTAAATTATTTGATCAAAGGTGAAATCGCTGAAAAGCGTACACTATCGCAAGCGTTTCGCTTTCCATTTGAGGATATTTTAACGAACGTGACGCAAATTTTATCGGTCGTTCCTCGTTGTTGGGCCTACAACATGCGATAACACCGCCCTGATCGTACCCTCAGGCGATGCGTCTGCTTCATTTGGAATAAAGGTCACCCTCGAATTACCGGTATGGGCGTAGCCTAAATTTTAAACTCCCCCTAAATGACAAACAGAACTAATTGAAGCAACGTTATTTCCTTGGTATTCTACTCCAGTAGAATTGCATTTTGATAAAGTGTGTCTATAATTTAGCCCTAAATAATTAACTATTCTCGATGTATTGTATTATATCGTTTATTGTAATTTTAGCCTACTGTATAGGCAGTCCTTCTCATAAGGTGGGCCTAAGTTATTTCTGATATAATTACTGTCTCCAATACCTTGAGGTTGAGGCTATTATACAAGCCTATTCAGGACTCCGTGTACGATGGTGTGCATGCCCACCTCAGCCCCATATGGCTGGGGCTTGAAATTGAGGAAATTGTACCTCTAGCTGGCTGGAAAAAAGACACTCTTGTGTAGTAAAATTCATCATTATCACATCACCAGTAAAAATGAAGCATCAACAAATTTCTCATGATCTTTTATGTACCACAAAAATTAAACTTTGTCTTTTATTTATTTATTTTATCTATTTCAAAGTCCACACCCATCTTATTCCCACCATATTTGATGTAAAAAATGTAAAAAATAGTACCTCTAGATTGCTGGAAATGACACTTTGTTTTAGTAAAATTCACCATCATGGTCTAATTAATCGTTGCGGTGTACCATAGATAATGAAGTTTAATTGTCTTTGATGTAGGCCTATTAACTTAACTTTATCTACAATAATTATAATAATTATGACACTGCAGCGTTCGTAATGTTTGCCACTGGTGCTGGGAACAGTCACAAAAGTGGGGGGGGGGGGCAGGCCATCAGTAGAAAAAGTGGAGGGGCCAATGGCCTCCATGGTTCCCCCGCTTCCGCCGCCGTTGACATAGACGACTTTTTATGTATAGTCGTAGTTTTAATGGTAATTTATTTTATCTCCATTAAACATTAGATGTTGGAAAACACAACAAACTCACCCGATAAAAAATGGAGAAAGAAGACATAACCAATGAAAACCAGGCACAGGGAGAAGGAATTCATGTAGAAGCGCAAATGCATGTGGCAAGTAGTAGGCATGCAATGTACGCATGCGCGGAACTTCTCAACCAAGAATACGCTGAACAACTACCCATTCAAGAAGAAGGGAATGGAGAAGGAAATGGAGCAATGGGTACTGGAGATGCCGTTCAAGAAGTGAAATATAGAATACACACAGTCATGGTGGAAACACATGTCACTCAAGAAGTGAGAGACAGTAGTCACAGTACAATTCCAATCCACATGGTATACACAGATCCCTTAGAAGAGGAAGGAGATTCAAGATTTGAGAGTGTGTTTCAAAGAATACAAGAAGAAGAGGAACTA
>NW_022688577.1:0-798 GCF_011630105.1 Anneissia japonica | reverse complement strand
GTTTCCTTCAATTCTCTTGGTATTTTTTATCCAAACTCTGGAAGCTGCAAGAAAAATAAATATATATATTGTATAAAATGATCAGCTTAAATATTGAATGATTATTGTTTTAACTAAACTATGACATAGATTTCAGATGGTAACAATATTCAATTCAATTAAAATCAAAGATACATTTTATTGACCATTTATTAAAGTATAGTATATGAAAACGCAACAAAAAGAATAGCATGAAGCACATATACTAAATTCCATTGTTCCAATTACAAGATCATGTTGCAATCATGAATATATCACCGTAAATGGAAGAAAGAGAATATAGCAGAAAGATATTTTGTTAGTGGAAAGATAGCAAAACAATAATACTTAGGCCTATGATAAACCGATTCACGAACTAAAATATATAGGGCCTAGGCACATTAAATTTTTCGTTTTCGCAACTCCTTCGGCGCTCCATATATTTGTTCGGAATAAACCGCGACCGAAACTAAGCGCGACCGAAATGATCGGCTACCAGCCAGCCTACTTCTACTCTGAGTTCTACTTACGAATACACGATGATACTCTTCATATTCCTAGTTTTGGATGTTCCACAGAGCTTCCTAGTGTACATACATCATGATCGTGAGCGAATTTAATAATTTAGTAATATAGGTCTCAGACAGAGACTTACCTGCTCTTACTTAGTCTATATAGTCTTACGTTGCAACAACATGGCCGCGTGCAGGGTATTCAGATAGTCGACAGGCTTCACGGCCAAACACACGCCATCTCACGGCCAAATTCGGCCAAACTTTT
>NW_022688576.1:0-565 GCF_011630105.1 Anneissia japonica | reverse complement strand
GTGGCGTATCAACGATTGAAAACTACTTTTATACATTACCAGTGCGTTTTATAAATGAAATTAAATTTCCTGTAGTAAAATAACATAGTCATTTGGTACATTCAAGCGTTTAAAAAACGATTTAATGATTATACATTTTAAATTTAATTATTTTGAAAAATTATTATAAAATTAATAACCCATATGGAATGGTAGAGTCCATGGTTAATCAACGACGCAACAAAACATGTGCTTCGCTGTTTGAAAAGGGGTGAAAGCAATACATTGAACAGCAATCAAGATAAAACACTAAACTTCGAGATTTTTCAACATTGAAATAGAATAGTCTAGGTTTGTGCCGCATCAAAACATGTCTTTCATCGGTAGAAAAGGGTGAGAGCAGTGCATGTAACTGCTAGCTGGAGATTGTTTTTGCTTTTTTTGAATTGACGTTTCTCGTCACATACAATGGATATACTGTTCCACCAAAGTTCCAGATTAATCAATATTAAAATAGATACCATATAGGCCTAGGACAACTGCTCACATTTATATCAGATAAAGGTACGTTATATGAAGTTCAATA
>NW_022688575.1:0-993 GCF_011630105.1 Anneissia japonica | reverse complement strand
CAGGCTGTGTATACTGCTTTTCCGAGCACATTCTGTTCCACAAATTCTCATAAAATTGATCTTCATATAATAATTTCGTTATGGTTTCGTCTTATAAAAATATAATAATAAAAAAAGAAACTTTCGAAAAGTCATACTGAGGCCTTCATCCAGCAGTGAGGACATGACGAATTCGTGCCTAATAAAATTTTGTTCCTATAATACGTCAACTAGCTGTGTATGATTTTTATCGTATCAATATACAGTATATGTATTTACATATATTTCGCTGGGAACATACATGCTGCTTATTAATATTATATATATATGCTGCTATATACAATTGCCTTGGTTTGGCTCTGTAATCATTAGTGGTCGTGGGACTAGTTTGGGCCCGGCCTACCTAAGCTGGTCGAACGTTTCGTTTGGGTCTGTACCCTAGCTGCACTGATGAGGCCTGGAAGGCCGAAACGGATCCGTCTGCAGATATTGGGATTCCTTCCAGTGGATGCTTAGTTTATTTTGTCATTCTGATCGGATTTTCTCTACTGTTCCGTTTTAATTTTAAATTGTTTTGCATTATGTGGCCGTTTTCTGTTTTATGGGTTTTTCCCATTTGCCTTTTTAAATTTATATATTATTAAAGAATCTCTATTGAGATCCAGCGGGCCGCCATTGATGCACGGTAGAGATTGCATCTTTATAGATCTCCGATCTTGTTCACAAATTCACGGACTAGTGCTGTCTCGTAAGAATTTCGTAGGACGCGTTAAGAATGACAAAATATTCTCTGTATCTACTGGAACCGAGCCGCATAGCTTGTATTCAACTTTTTGCATTCACACCTGGGCTGTGTATATAATTATATTGCCTTGGTTTGGCTCTGTAATCATTAGTGGTCGTGGGACTAGTCTGGGCCCTACCTAAGCTGGTCGAACGTTTTGTTTGTGTCTGTACCCTAGCTGCACTGATGAGGCCTGGAAGGCCGAAACGGATCCGTCTGCAGATATTGGG
>NW_022688574.1:0-800 GCF_011630105.1 Anneissia japonica | reverse complement strand
AGGAATCAAAGCCTTAACTGAGTCAGTCCTGCACATACAACTTGCAATGAAGCTGAACTTTATTGCCAGCACTATAGGCCCCAGTATAGCCGTTCTAAAGTAAATTACACAAAAGCTGTCATACATCATGGAGTAAAGAATATTCTTTACTCAATGCATATATAAAGCAATATTTGTAACAATGAGACAATAAGATACCGTGCCTTTAGGCACATAATACTGCCTATTAATAATTAGTAACAAATATAGCAATGGTGAATAGGAGAATATATACGAAATATTTGTTTCCTGATAAATCTAACCAGGACACATTTTCAAACAATTACTAATGCATGGTTTAATTTTTCACTGGGGGAAATTTTGTCGTTTTCATACACTTGATAAAAAACATTTTCTCTGATAGGTTATGCCTGATATGATCTTTACATCATTGTTCATTTAGCACTGTTTCTGTCAATTTTTGATTAGTTATACCACAATGCTACGCAGCAACATTGATTCTATATACTTCAATATAATACAGGTATGACTTTTAGACTATTCTTTAGCAACAGTATATCATTTTTTGAAGAAGTGTCCTGGTTTGGTTGTATCAGCGATATACCAGGGGCCCCTAGTGTTAAATATGTATGGCACTCACCTCGACAGCAAGAAATCACATTTGAATTCCCGCCGCCAGGGGCACATTTTCAAACAGTTGATAACAAACTTTTTTTTTTATTTGATAGGCTATTCCCGATACGATACTCACATCACTTTTCATTTATTCAAGCTCTGTTTTCACCATTATTTAATTATAT
>NW_022688573.1:0-923 GCF_011630105.1 Anneissia japonica | reverse complement strand
CCTCCCTCTTACGAGGAAGCGATGGGCATTGTTTAAATAAAGAAAGTTAACTGTCACGATTTATACAAAAAGTATGTAGATTTTAAGAGATTTTGACAAGTAAATAACAGGAAAAAAAATATGAAAAAGTCTAATTGTTAGTTTTTTTTTCTTCGTTGTACTTTTCGACATTCTGGACTTAGAAAAAATTTCGACTTTTTTGGACTTAAAAAAAATTTCGAGATTTTTGGACTTAGAAAAAATTTCGACTTTTCTGGACTTAGAAAAAATTTCGAGTTTTTTGGACTTGTAAAAAATTTCGACTTTTCTGGACTTAGAAAAAATTTCGAGATTTTTGGACTTAGAAAAAATTTCGACTTTTCTGGACTTAGAAAAAATTTCGACTTTTTTGGACTTAGAAAAAATTTCGAGATTTTTGGACTTAGAAAAAATTTCGACTTTTCTGGACTTAGAAAAAATTTCGAGATTGTTGGACTTAGAAAAAATTTCGACTTTTCTGGACTTAAAAAAAATTTCGAGATTTTTGGACTTAGAAAAAATTTCGACTTTTCTGGACTTAGAACAAATTTCGGCTTTTCTGGACTTAGAAAAAATTTCGAGATTTTTGGACTTAGAAAAATTTTCGACTTTTCTGGACTTAGAAAAACTTTCGAGATTTTTGGACTTAGAAAAAATTTCGACTTTTCTGGACTTAGAAAAAATTTCGACTTTTCTGGACTTAGAAAAAATTTCGAGATTTTTGGACTTAGAAAAATTTTCGACTTTTCTGGACTTAGAAAAAATTTCGACTTTTCTGGACTTAAAAAAAAAATTCGAGATTTTTGGACTTAGAAAAATTTTCGACTATTCTGGACTTAGAAAAAATTCGACTTTTCTGGATTTTGTTCGAATTCGGGTACCCATGACGTAATGGGGGTTAGGAT
>NW_022688572.1:0-829 GCF_011630105.1 Anneissia japonica | reverse complement strand
TGTGTGTGTGTATACATATGTGTGTGTGTGTGTATATGTGTGTGTGTGTGTGTATACATATGTGTGTGTGTATACATATGTGTGTGTGTATACATATGTGTGTGTGTATACATATGTGTGTGTGTGTATACATATGTGTGTGTGTATACATATGTGTGTGTATACATATGTGTGTGTATACGTGTGTGTGTGTGTGTATGTGTGTGTGTGTGTATACACATGTGTGTGTGTGTATACATGTGTGTGTGTGTGTGTATACATATGTGCTCTGGTTAACCCATACCAACCGATGACACACGTGTGTAGAAACACCTGTTTAGCGATGACATACTCGCAAGCGATGACGTCGCCAGTTGTCGAAATAGCTTTAAACAGTGAGAGCTCCCTCTATATACCACCTGGTGCGATTTCTGAGCTTTTCCTCAAAAGTCACCGTTAGTTAGGAATTTTTTCAAGTTCATAGAAACACGTTGTGTGTTGTAAACATAAGCAGCGGTATCTTGTGGCATACTCGTACTCAGTTATGCAATGGCCTACTCAATGTTAGGGCTGTTGCTAAACATCCCTTGCTTACTCACAGATATAGCATTACACACATTTTTAACATAAAAAAACGAAGATTAACTATGTCACCACTTATAGCGTATGTTTTCAATGTCATCGGTTATAGCTACTTCACATGTATGGGTGTGTGTGTATACATATGTGTGTGTGTATACATATGTGTGTGTGTGTATACATATGTGTGTGTGTGTGTATACATATGTGTGTGTGTGTATACATATGTGTGTGTGTATACATATGTGTGTGTGTGTATACATATGTGTGT
>NW_022688571.1:0-1130 GCF_011630105.1 Anneissia japonica | reverse complement strand
ATGTTGTCTCTATTTAGGCAATGTATAATTTGGAAAATTCAGTGACCTTTCATAATAGTAATAAATAGGTATGTATTCGGGAAAATAAATAAAATGAAATATTAAATTTAAATTCTTACATAAAATATATACATATGATAAGTCACTTTATGATAGATACAATACACAGGTACAAATAGGCCTACCTGTTTTTCTACAATTTATTCTTAGTCGGTGCCTATCACCAATTGTTGTCACACTAAAATTTTCAAGTTGGGCATCTGACAGTGCGCAGATTTCGTCACTGGTAATCTGAAAAGAATAACACAGAGAATAAGTCTCTGACACATACAATGCAGCACCCCTACACACAAACACAAGTTGGCTTTTACAAAGAGTTCATGAGAACAAAGAGTTCATGAGAATTAAAAAAAAAAGTCACTTAAAAAATACATTTTTGGCCATTTATTAGCAGTCATTTGTGTTTGGTTGTAAAATAATTAATGTCAAATAACGTCCTGCCATAGGCCTATATAGGCTACACCTGCTAACTATCAATTAGTCCAGGTCGTGGCCCACGCCTGTGACCTAGGCCCTAGGCCTAGTTTATATTTATAAGTAAACAAAAATAGGGAGTTGTGATGCTTAATTATAAAATCTTTGTCAATGTCAGAAACCTAATTAAGGTCAGGGATGACAAGGCCTAGGCCCTGATGTTACAGAATATTCTCGGCCCCACCCCTAACTAGGCCTAACCCTACCCCCTAAACCATAGTAACTTTAGGCCCCTATATGGCCAAGAAGCCCTAGTACCCCACATTGCATGCCTCGTCAGTTGTCATCTCTCCGGCGGTGAAAACCGGCCCAGGCAGGACCCTTAATTATCATTTGATAATAAATCATTAGGCCTAGGCCTATACTATTATTATTTCTGTATTATTGTTGCTATTATTATAAAAAATAATAATACCTTCTCCCTTTCGAAATTCTCCAAAAGATGCATTAAATGAAGTTAATTAAGTACATCTTTAATAGGTCTAGGTCTAGTAGGCCTAAGTACCATGGTGCCATGGATGGTCATTGGTTTGGTACGGCGTTGCGACTAAACTTGTATAGGCTCATTCCCACAGCCGCTCAAATTTTTCATTTGA
>NW_022688570.1:0-516 GCF_011630105.1 Anneissia japonica | reverse complement strand
CAGCTGAAAAACGAGACGTGAAGGAGTTGACCACTGATAGGAAGAGATGGAATCTGATAATATAGAGGCACGTCTACTAACGACGTCTATGCGAACAGATGATGATAAATGACATTCACAATACAAAATGAATAATTATAAATGTAATATCCTCATTTTCCGCATGAGCCTTGTCAATCTTTATAGTCATTAGGCCTATATCAAAAACGTTTTACAAATTAAATACACTACAATAATGGAAAACAGAATAGAACAGGATGATATACAAAGCACAACATAAAGGCCAAAAGTTCTGTCATTGTTGTAACCCCTTTTGACAACAAAAATAATAGTATATAATTATCGGCCTATACCTTAATTACTTCCTTACAAAAAATTGGTATAGTAGGAGGTTATTTTTCACCCCTGCTTGTGAAGATTGGCAGTCTTATTTTTTTTTGGCTGGAGTGGGCACACGTTGACTACTCTGAGCCTAGTGTATAACATGTGGCTAATGGGCTTATACCACCTTAACTT
>NW_022688569.1:0-2058 GCF_011630105.1 Anneissia japonica | reverse complement strand
CCGTTTTTTTTTTTTTTGTTGCGTTATATAACAATACGAGTCAGTTTCTTTGTAGGTGTGCATGGCATGGTGGAAATACTTAGACTCGGGCGGACGAACGCGGCTTGTTTCGAAAAGTATTTTTGATGTGATTAGGTGGGCCTATACATTTTATATACTTGTACACGCTGATGAAAATTAATTTGCAAAATCATGTTAGACTAATAAATATTTTTTTTATTTTCATAGTACAAGGATATTTTATTTTCTTTCAGTACTTGTGTACTGTTTTCAAAGTCGTACAGTTGCATAATTAAACAAATATTGAAAAGCAATGCAAGTAACATAAACATTCCTAAATATATATACAATACAAATAATTAAGAATTAAGAAAGATAAAATTGTCATGTATGTATGTGTGTACCGGTATACATACGTATTCTTTTTTGCATGAATCAATAAACCCCAAAAATAAAAAATTGACTGACTAATTTTCAGCTCACAGGTAGATCCTGAAAAGGGATGAGTCAATTCGAGCAGATGTCAGTTCGAGCGGATGCATTTAGTGCAAACTACAACAAAGGTGAATTTATCGTTGCCCTATTTTTGTATTTCTTAGTTGTAAATGCCAAAAATGCTCTGTGCGCTAAAGGTCTGAAATGTTTTTGGTACTTTTTAATAATTATTCCATGTTTAAATTACAGTCTTGACAAATCCGACTAAAAAAAGATGGCCGATAGAAAGCACTTAGGTCCTATATTTTAAAACTATAGAATTTCGCACGTAGAATTCACAATTTTTTTCTACAGTTAATTGAATTATATAGTGTAGTAACAGTATTTGTAGATTTACGATTTAGGCCTATATTTGTAAATGGGAGTAACTGTAATTGTAATTTTTATTCACTATAGAAATTTAAATTATTTTTAAGTATATGGTATCAGAAGGTGCACAAATCATTGGTATGGTAGTGTGCCACAGGGGCGGATCCAGTGTGGGGGACACGAGGATGCACGTGCCCTTCCCCCCGTCTTGCCACTAAATCTTAAAAATGTCAATGCATATTAATGTTATGTGCTACTCACTTATCTATTCTGAAACTGTTGTGCCTTCACCCCGTCGTTTGAAAAATTCTGGATCCTTCAGCCCCTGTGACAAGACTATCAACAGCACAGTAATAGACATCATACCAATTTTCTCCACTGTTCAACCATTCGTCTATATACCTGTAGTTCAAAGAATTAAATGTGTAAACATTTTTTTTATGAAGAACGTAGGTATGTTTAATTGTAAATTGTTAACCTTATAAATCAATTAAATACGATTTTTTTTATACATAAGGCTATACGCTTCTCCACCGGAACCCACCGGGGCTTTCCCCTGGCTCCAGTGGCGTATCTAGAAGTCTTGAAATGGGGGTGCTGATTGGGGGCGGGAAGGTGAAGTAGTAGGGGACCTTGATGATCAGTTGAGGGATGCTAACTCGCAAAATAAGGTGATTTTAGGGGAGGTGGGGGCCGACTAGTGGGTGAATCATTTTTGGAGGGGCATCCCCCCCCAACCCGGCTTTCAGGCAAAGCCCGAGCCTCGGCTGAATGCAAATTGTTAGCTCAAAATAGGAAATTTTAAAGTAATTCGTACATAGCTCGCACAGGCTGTTGTTAGCACAATTGAATAATTTTCTACGCTCAAATAGCATCAGCTTGAATAAATTTCGCTCGAACTGGCATTCGCTCAAATTGACTGGTTCCCCTGAAAAGGTAGACCTAGAAGTTTTTATTTATTTATTTTTTGACAAAGGGAGGAGGATCAAGACCCCTGACACCCCAGATCCGCCAATGTGATTTGCGAGAAAATGTAACTCGGTTGGTGACTGGATAAACCCTCTCTCTTTACTTGCATTTCTTTCTGATCATACAAAAATCTCCATAGACATTATATATTTTCTGCTAAAAAGTGGCCATGGAGGTCTGAGATAATGGTTAACTGTAGTGGTGGACCTTCCCTATTTCTACCCCATAAAACAAAAAACAAAAATAAAGCAAGTCCATTAAATCTTCCAACTGATGATATAATTT
>NW_022688568.1:0-1067 GCF_011630105.1 Anneissia japonica | reverse complement strand
AAATAACTTCGTGAAACAAGGAATAAAAAAAAATCTCGCTTAATTATTATTCAGTACCATAATGTGTGTCGGTAAAAATACCTTTAATCCCACAAGAGCACTTTCCAAATTTTCAGTCTAAAAATAATTGTTTATTCAGACATATAATGGAGCAATATTGGTGTTTTAAGTGCAAACTACTTAAGTACCTATCTTTTTCTTCGGTGTGTGGATGATTATTATCTCTATTAATTATTTATATACCATGAAGATAACCTCTACCTATATTAGCTTGTTTGCAAGATATATTATATTCTATACTGTTTCATTTTACTTTCTGGAAAAGTATTTCTATGGTAGTCACTATGACACGGGTCCCAAGTTTGACAAGTCCCTTCTGGAAGATCTAGTTAAATAAACTTTTTTTAACACATTTAATTATACGGTACTGCACATAGTGACATCCATCTGCACTGACTTCTATGAGTCAATTGATAATAAAGTAGTAAAAAAAGTATGAATTTGCGGAAGATGGTTATTTTTCGGGAGATTTTTAATTTTGCTTGTGGTAGTGTGGGAGGCCATTCTAGTTTCCGGGGGACTTCCACAACATGTAGGAGACTTAGGGCCCCTGCAGTGGTCTACTCTGAACACAGAACACTATAATTAAATTTTCTAACTAGTAGTAAACATTATAATACACAACATTTTAAAAAGCTCAATAAGGTAGGAACCTGTTTACATGTAAACTTAATAACAATTATAAAACAAATCATTTGGTTTTCTGTTTTTCCTATTCTCAGAGAGGTCTTTGGGGTGTCTGCTACCCCCACACAAAAAAGTCCCATTTCTAGGTGTCATCCCACCCCTACTAAAAACTTGCTGGGTCCAATGAGGTAAAAATCCCCTCATATTACCACATTCCCCCAACAAATTCCCCCTGCCAATTTTTCCATTGATTTCCAATTACCCCCTTATCAATGCTCCTAGACTCCTTTCTGTATGGTATAATCATGTAGGAACTCAACACTAAATTAAAGCCCCATTCCCGGCAAAATTTCACTAAAAACTGACTTTTTTTAGAAAAT
>NW_022688567.1:0-3892 GCF_011630105.1 Anneissia japonica | reverse complement strand
ATATCACAAGTGTGAGCCAGCGAGCCATGACGTCACGACAATAGATAGAGATGTTAGCCAGTTGTGCGAAGTATCGGCTGAGATTTGTGGAGTACAATTCAATTCAAAAAACAACTATAGGTCTAATAATGAATTATTGTGATGTTAAATAGACAATGTTAGCTATCAAAGAGCGACGTTTTTCATTGGGACTTTCGTCCCTTCAAGGCTAGGCCTATACCATCCTAGCTAGTCTAGGCCTAGAGTAGGATAAGGTTAGCGCGACATGCGGACATTGGTACGAGTAGGTTAGTCTACAAAAAACGCCTAAAGTAATTGATTTTACCTGGCAGAACGAAAGAAGGAAACTCCGCTTTTCAGTCGTCTTAGGCACTCGTTTTTTGACAAACAATGACCTTTCAGAGGTCAAATTGCTGTCAAGAATTGCTTCGCAGCAATAAATTCTTGGTAAAAAAAGTGTCCTGTAACATTTCATGTTGTCTGAATCAGGTAAGATTAGTTCAGGGGTGTTTTTTTTTTTTCTTTTCAGAAACTCTTGACTTATTGTTCTACTCATTATAATATTCTTATAGACCTATGATTTTTCCTCTACTGTAGATATTAGGCCAAAAATAAAGAATTCTTATGTTTTTTAGCTTATTAACAAAATATTTTTCATTGTAGTAAAAAAATAAATAAATAAAATGCTGACCCTCATTTTCGAACATTTTGGGGTCAGACGGGCGTGGCCAACAATAATTTTTTTTATTTGGCCTTATTGCAGACATGTGTTTACAATAGGGTACGTATGACCAAGTAATTGTGGTTTAATTGTTATTTCAAATTACTATCATGGCTTGTGATTAAATGTTTTCTTTTCGGTTTAAGAAAGGGAATTTCATGCCTCAAGTCACACAAAGTAAACATTACAGGAAGTCGAGGCCCACAAGGAATACTTGATGGTGGATTTGATGGTCAGTTGTAGGTCTTGGTATGTCTTGCCATAATTATTCATAATCAAAACAGAAGCTGGCTTACTAGAAAAAAACAAATTTAATTACATTTATATTAGCAATAACCTGTTGTACATCATAAATATTTCATAAAAAGTTAGTCTTCGACAACTAAGACGTCATTGTACCATTTTCTTGTGAATATGAGAGTAGAAGCCTACCCGATCATGACTCATGGAGGTTTGTAGGCTAAACGAAACAATAGGCCTTAGAGAGTTCAATGTAAAATTGAATGACTTGTTCAGATTGTGTGTTGGCGTTATACTAATCATGTTGTATTACATTAATAATAAAACAAAGCCTAACTGTGTTGGAAGATAAATCACTGGTAATATGTAGGCCTGTGATAGATGTTTAATATTAAGAATTCAATTGATAGAAGTTTCACTTTCAAACCCATGTCCCTTTGTTATATTTATTTAAGAAAATCTTAAGACTGCTCCACGTTAAATTTAGCTTAATTTGATCCTTTGATTATTCCTGAACAATCCTAAGTCAAGTGGAGTCATTGAGAAAGTCAGCATGTGTCATTAAGTAAATAAACTTAACAGTTTTGTGTACACCTTTCTAGTGCAAATATTAGTACTATGTTGTTGAGAATGAGCCCACACAAACCCTCAAGTTTTGCTATTTGTGGGAGTGGGGCTTTTTGCATAGAAATCTGATATTTACATTAAAAGTTAATAATAATGGCCAGGCATGTCCTTTTGTTATTCAATATTTGTATGCTCAAAGAATTAAAATGCATATTGATTGCCTGCTTATGTACAGTATAAAGTAAGTAAGAATTCATGAATATTTATTGAATAATTCCATACTTTATATGGAAATTGATATTAAAGGTATAAAAAAAAAGCCTTTCAAGGAGTCTGTCTGTATAGTAATTACACCTGACTCTAGTGTCTCTTTAAACTGCATTTGCAAGAAAACATAAAATTTCACGAATTTCACGAAAAAGGAAGTTGTGAATTTTATTATTCCCTTGTGTGAATCCTTAGTGAACATGTTATATGAACATAGCAACAAGATGAAAGTAGCAAAAATAAAACCAATATAATTTGATAAAATTTGATGTATGACAATAAATCAGTATTGCAGTAAACATCCTTTCTAAACCTACAGTTGTTTTATACTTTAATATCGGTGTGGAGTTAAATAGCCTGGTGGTTAAGATGCTTACTTTCCAATCCCAGGGTCCTGGGTTCAATTCCTGTCAGTGTTGCAGGATTTTTCTCACGACCAAACAACTCCACTCCCTAAACCTCATATTGAGATTTAGTTTGTGTAAAGCATCGTGTGTATGTTTTTCTTGTGAAAGGGATTGTCACCTACAAATAGGACAGTGATATATTCGCTATTGACAATCCTCGGTGCATGTGTTGTGTGCCTAAATAAAATAATTAAAATAAAATAAATAATGATACAGTTTCATTGGTGATGGGAATATGAAAAGGATTCTCAGTCATTAAGCAGTACCCTCTCTTCCCAAAGATGCAAAGATGGCTAAGCCCAAATGTATTGTTATATATCACCTTGTATTATACCAGGGAACAAGCTGTTTACCCAAGCGAGGTAGTCTAATTCTAGTCTAATGCACCTTTGGCAGGTCGGTTGTAAAGATGATGATGGTAAGAGACAGATGGCTGAAAATATACACACTCTCCTGCATAGGAATCTCTATTGAAAGATACTTGGAGCACCCTAATGGTACTTTTACTGAATATCTACTGGTGCTCCTTTAAGTGCATAGTGGTTTGTTACTAATACTAGATCATTGCCCAGTTTACATTGTTCCCAGTTTATCTTGTTTATTTTATTTTATTTCAGACATCATCCAACAACTACAGTAAAGCCAATTACAGGATGTCTTAAATAAATTTAAAATTATTCATTAATGTGTGACCAAATAATTGAGATGTTTATTCATTTTTTAACCAAAAAATAGTAAATTCAAAGAGAATATATAAATAGTAGATTGAAGCAATGTACCTTAATAATAATATGCGACTATTTTGAACTGTGTTTTTCCTTTCAATTTCATGATAATGGCCGAATCCCTATAAATGTAAGGATTTTAACAACAGACTTCCTCTGTTTTAATCAGATTCAGTTGATAGAACATTAGTATTATAAATGATAGTTCCATTGACGAGTTATTTGTTTTGCGTAAATAGGTTTTAAATACCACAGACTGCAATTTGTAAATAATGACTATTTAATATTGTCATGATGACATCACATCATGGCCATATATAGGAACATTGTGACTATATATGGGCATAATTACACTAGTTCTTATTGGCAAAGAAAATTTGATAGTCTGGAGAGGCCATACGATTTTCTGGCTTAGATAAAATTTTGAATATGCGGTTCTTCAAAATATACTGTAGGCCTTCTAAAAATGTTCTTCCATACGAGCTTATCTTCGAAAGATTACAAAATCAGGTGAAGTCTTTGTTGAGCAGGACTGAACCTGCTCAGCATGAGTATGACATTTCCTTGTTTTCTAAAGTAACATTTTTTACTCATTTCAAGGATCTGTTTCAATAATTGCAATCTGTCAAAACAACAAAAGCCCAAAGGCCTATAGGATGGTCATACAACTGGTCAAGTACTGGACATTGACCAGTGTACTAGTCAGCCTAAGTGCTTTCATAAGTTAATAATTTCATGATAGACAAATAAAGATAACGTCCAACACATCGTGTTATGCCAATCGGCATACAGTATTATAAAAAAAATACTATAGTCTGTATCCAATAAATTTACTATTCAGTAGCGCTCGGAGAACGTGCATTAATAAAAAGAAATGAATGTAGGTACCATGGGCTCATGCAAAAAGCTGTTGAAATATAAAGTAAAACATTTTGCTACAGGTACAGTATTTATAAAACGAAACC
>NW_022688566.1:0-599 GCF_011630105.1 Anneissia japonica | reverse complement strand
AGCCATCATCTACTCTCTCGACATAATATTAATAGTAATTAAAAGAGACGATTAACATTTTTTTTTAAATTGTTTTTAACATCTTTATTTATAAAAAAAAAACAAACGATAATAACTGTTCAACCTCTCCCGGACATCGATAACGAACCTTCCCATATCAACTCCTCTATTTGCTCATCCAATCCGGACAACGTGGTAGCCAGTCGCTCCGTCTCGGCTCTCGTCATAGCGAGTTCCTGTCTGATGATTCGATTGCTTTCGGATATCGACTCGAGATGGGCTCTCATGCGTGCGATCTCCATGTCGCGTTCGGCAACTGCCGCTTCCAAACGGCCGGTGTGATAAGTTGGCTTTTCGGCTTTGAGCATTTTTCGTCTTTCGTCTAACCGGCAGTTTCAAAATAAAATGTAATTTTGGTAATCGATCGGCTTTTATGAGTTAGGCGCTTGGTCGTCGTCGTCGTCACGGAAGAACAAGTGCGATAAGATTCCTGTGAAGAACGCGATCGAACAGGCGACGTTGAAAAGAGTTTTTAAAAAAGTCCAGAGTCTCCCCGCACACTCACCGGACGTCGGCGTCGACAACTTGTTCACGATGAC
>NW_022688565.1:0-785 GCF_011630105.1 Anneissia japonica | reverse complement strand
CAAAAAGATTGCGCAGCCATAGTGATTGACAGTATGTAGTGCGCATTGAGAAAAGAAGGTGCTCTGCATTTCGTCATGTTCAATTTTTTGGTCAACTATGCCTGTTGAAAATTTGATGGCGGGGAACACATGGGACTTCAAAGGCATCGCGCAAACGTTCTTTACGCGCTGCGGCAACTTTGATCTTGGTTCATTTGCATAGCGCTGCGTGCGCGTAGCTTTGCCGAGTGATCTCCTTCTCAATAATACCTCCATGGTTAGATCAAACATAACCTAGGCCTAGCCCTTAGGCCGGCCTAGAACTACCTAGTCCTAGCCTAGACTAGGCCTTCCTAGGCTAGCCTTAAGTAAGAGAGCTGTATCACAAAATAGTAATTAGGCATTAAATACGCCTGGGGCTGGGCCCAGCAACAAAACAAGTCATTTCGATTTCCTCTTACCTGGGGAATCTTGTTTCTTTCCTTGAGCTTCATTAAAAAGAAAGCAGCACTTTTCTTAAGACAATCGATTTGTTCTTCCTCTTGACGTTGATCATCGCCAAACATGTTTTCAAATTCATCAGCACTATCATCAGTGTACCCCTCACTATCGGTTACAACATGATCGAAATCACTACTATCTCCAACATCGTCATCATACTCTTCATTCTCATCTGGGTCTATCCTTTGGCGGCCTATATCGTCGTTGAAGTTGTTTTGTTGGTCTTCTTGGGGGTCACCGCTACCAGCAGTGCCCAACAAAGGCAGTTGCTTATTATACTCTTCTTTATGATGTCTAGAAACATG
>NW_022688564.1:0-1182 GCF_011630105.1 Anneissia japonica | reverse complement strand
GGGCACGCGCCCGCGTTCTGCCACTGCCGTTTGTTTCAGTCATTCGCAGACCTCTCGCATAGGCCGATAGGCTTGTATTTTCATTATAATTTTTAGGGGAATACTTGTTTTCTCGGATTTAACTTCCTCCAAGAAAGAGGAAGTATATTTATATCCTCATAAAGTGCCAGTTTATTTGATTTTTGTACTGGAATCTTCATTTAGATCTTCCGATAGCGCAATAAAACGTTATAACAAAAAATAAAATAGCACCATCTGTAGCTGAAATGCAAATAATATTCCAACGATTTTAAGTATTTCAACACCCGGCTAAGCAACGCCGTGTATTTCTATGTAAATTTATTCCACTGAACACATACCATACATACCACATCTTCTTGTAAATACGTTTCAACAAGACAAACAATATAAAAGATTAAATAAATCAGTACAACAATAAATATTGTTTTTTTTTTTAATTCAAAGAAAACAAATCATATTCTGAATAAACGTACAATAAAAAGATTATTAACCAGTAAACATATGCTCTCTTATAGGTACTACCATACTAAGACAACAGTGCTGGTTCAATATTTACAGAAAATATCAGACTCAGATAAACTGTATATTTAATGGAGAGGGAGATAGACACTAGGCCTATGTCAATACATACTGGTTCTTTCATTTACTTTACTGTACATTATATACCTCTACTGTACATTATTGCTGCGAAGCAGCCAATTCATATTCTTGACAGCAATTTGACCTCTGAAAGGCCATTGTTTGTCAAAAATCAATCGCCTGAGACATCTGAAAAGCGGAGTTTGCTTCTTTCGTTCTGCCGGGTAAAATCAATTACTTTAGGCGACGTTTGTAGACTAACCTACTCGTACCAACGTCGGCATGTCGCGACGCTGGAGTACTATTCAGCGTTTTTACTATATTTCTAGGTTTCCTATTTCTACGTTTAATCGGCTCATGTCTCAGCCACAATATTTTGAGGACAATATTATTTACGAACCCAGTTAAACATATTTACTAGCCTATTTCAACGTGCTAATTATTACATTTAGACGACGCTTGCTGTAGACTGGCATAGTGTTTGCGGAAATAAATACCATTTTATACACATGCGCAGATCGATTCGCAAGCAGCGAGTCATCGCCAGCAGCAGCGAGCCATCGCCAGCAGAGAGATGTCACT
>NW_022688563.1:0-724 GCF_011630105.1 Anneissia japonica | reverse complement strand
ATAATAATAGATGCAAATAATATCAACGGTGCTCAAATAGGAACATGTAATAATCATATCAAGCATAATTCATCAACGAAAAGTTCCTTTATTTCAGTTGTATGGACGTAGTTTCTCTACTTGAGCATTGTTATATTATTTATCTATTTCTTTATATTGTGTTTACGGTGCTATGCAGAAAACTTTTTTTTTCTATACTAATACTTCTTCCATTAACTACACAAGCTCAATCCCGAGCTATCTGGCAGTTTGTGTAGGAGGCTTTGTGATTGTGAATGCGATTGTAGATTGGGATGTTGATAATTGTAGTAATAAATTAATTTCTGTACATATATAATTGAGGTATTTTATAATTGAAAAAGTCATATTATTGTGCAGTTATTATTATTTACCGTGCAACATTAATTATATAATTTAAATACTGTAAAAATATATTTCATTATTTGCAATAATTATATTAATGAGAATTACAAAGAATTCATATTTGTACAAAATCATTTTTATAGAATAAGTCATTTATATTTTTATAGTTATCGTGCAATTTAAATAACTTTTTACTTCTATATTAATAGTGTTTTTATGGCTGTTATGCTTTTGCCTCTGCTGTTTTAATTTGTAAATGTATAGTATGCTAGTTCTGTTTTTATATGAATAAACAATAAATTATTATTATTGAGATTGAGAGAAATAATATATATATACATGTATGTATATATGCATAATA
>NW_022688562.1:950-1136 GCF_011630105.1 Anneissia japonica | reverse complement strand
CTGATATTTCCATTAACCTATATCATCTATCATGACAATAGGCGTTTAAACACACCCTGTGAGTTTACCCCCTATTAGGAGCAGCGTAAGCGCCTCGTTGTCTCCAACACGGCCCCCTGTGGTCGTGACGATAGGTGTATAAACAGGTGTTTGCAACGATAGGGTTAAGGTTAGGCGCATCACCAT
>NW_022688562.1:0-934 GCF_011630105.1 Anneissia japonica | reverse complement strand
CCTGTGAGTTCACCCCCTATTAAGAGCCGCGTAAGCGCCTCGTTGTTACCAACACGGCCCCCCCTGTGATCATGACGATAGGCGTTTAAACAGACCCTGTGAGTTCATTCCCCCTGTGATCGTGACGATAGGTGTATAAACAGGTGTTTGCAACGATAGGGTTAAGGTTAGGCGCATCACCATTTTAGTCTATATTTGAGTTTATTTTTAAGGTCAGGGTTAGCCTATTCAGACTCAGTTCACAGCCCCTGTGAGTTATTAAGAGCTGCGTTAGCGGCTCGTTGTCCCCAACACGCCCCCCCCCCCGTGATCATGACGATAGGCGTTTAAACGGAACAACAATTTTATCATTAAAGGCATACGAATACTGTATATGTCATTTAATGAGCTAACCCTTCAATTGTTATGATTTTTTAAATAAGCAAAGGTGGATTCAAGCCCCTCCCCCCTTCATTTTTTTAAGGAAAAAAAAAAGAGAAATATATTCAAATTGAAGTGCGAGAGTATATTCAAATTGAGGTGCGAGAGTGTAATTTCCGGCCATCTAGAGATGCCCTAATCATAAATTTTTCAACCTCAGCCCCAACCATGGTGGGGCTGAGGTGGGTGGTTCCTCGGTCTGTGAGAGTCCCTCCCTGGTTCACCTCTCTTTCGAATTCTTGGATCTGCCACTGTTGATTTATTATATAATTATGTTTGCGCATATTTATAATGCGTCTATTGCAATTTTCACTTTATCCTCTCAAACAATCCTAAGAACGTTCAGAGTGCGCTACTTCACAGAAGGATTCGCCCCCCCCGACCCCGCCGGGGTCATACGTAATTCGCATAACGGCCCTCCCCCTTTCAAAATCCTGGCTACGTCCCTGGCAGACGGCTCCTGCTGTTCACCAGCAAAGAAATCAAAAAGTGCTGAGTAAAGAAAAAGGAAATT
>NW_022688561.1:0-1179 GCF_011630105.1 Anneissia japonica | reverse complement strand
GAACGTCTTCCTTGCAGTGTACTGCATCGCCGGCTGGAAGTTTAGGGCCTGTGGTTTTGAATTACTCTATGTTCTATCAGTAAAAGTAAAAGTTAGACGCTTGACTCTGGTCCTGTACTCAATGGGCTATGGGATATTTATTGAATTACGATCTCTTAACATATCATTATTTCATTCTTTAAATTGCTCTTTCTATCCATTGATTTATTGTCTATAATTTGTTCCGATATAATAGTTGAGAATAACCTTGCATTTAAAATATATTATGGTAGGCCTATATAAAAAATAAGTGTACAATAGGCCTACTATTTGTAGTCCTATTCATAATAAAGTACAGTGACCGCCAATAAATACTCAACATATACGATGAATATCAGAATTTAATGCAGTAGGCTAAGCTAGGGTGGCATTATTTTTTCCCCATTTATTTTCATTCATTCTCTGTAGGTCATTTTGAAAACAGACATTGGGCCTGGGTGTAGAGGAATGGCGTTTTCGGGTACGGTAGCCATTTTTTGGCATAAATTATTGTTGTTTACCTTCCAAAATGAACAAAAAAAAAAAAAACACAACTAAATAAAAGTATTGTGTTTAGATTAGATTATCATACAAGCATACAAGTGACTGCTGTACACACACACAGTAGATCTTGATCACTAATTAGGCCTATGTTCATGTAATAAACTGTTTACGCTAATTAACCTTAATTCATGTTCTACTGAATGAGCTGTTCTTGTTTGATTTTGAATTTCTGTTTGTCACTTCCTTGTTGTCTTTATTGTAATTAATTTATTTGTATCGTACCAAATCCATTTTCAAATATATATAACAAATATAAACTATAATTGATAATAATGAGACTTAAAGAAAATAATAAATACAAGATTTGATTGCACACAAAAATTCAGAGACTGATATTTTTAGTTTATTCTATGCTTTTCCATGGTAACGTCGAGTCGTTATCACTGGGCGCCGTACGAAGGGTACGGCTATGCATAACTCGGCCCGCAGCAAAATCAATGACCCTTAATAGTCAATTTCCATAGCAGCAGAACTGTGGGACTGTTCCTATAAATAGTTCTAGAAGAAGCAGGTACTGGCATTAAATTGCGTTAATCCTGTCACTACGAATTTATTCCTCCATGCTCATGGCAACAACATGAGTTTGGCCTGGTTATA
>NW_022688560.1:0-1008 GCF_011630105.1 Anneissia japonica | reverse complement strand
ATTTTTCCTTCGCATCTGGGGTAAGGCCGATTTGGTAATACCCCTTTGTCAGGTCCAAGGTAGTTTAAAACTTGGCATCACCTACCCTGTCGATTATTTCGTCTATCCTGGGCATAGGATAAGGGTCGGGTATTGTAATTTGGTTTAACAAGCGGTAATCCGTACAAATACGAAGGTCACCATTTGGTTTAACAACCGTCACTATGGGAAAAGCGTAAGGCGACTGGGATACCTCTATCAAACCTAAATCTAACATAGACATTATCTCTTTCTTAACCTCTGCCTCCTTGGCACAGGGGATGAGATAGTGCTTGCGCCTTATCGGGGTATCTGTGGTAACCAATACTGTATGTTTTGTAATGTTCGTTTGCCCTGGCAAATCGCTGAAGATGGCATCATACTTGGTTAATAGTGAACGTAAATCGTCACGTTGTACTTTAGACAAGGTATCTGGAATATCAACATCTTTAGAACCTAATCGCCTAAACTGGGCTGAAAATGTAGGAATTTCATCCATCGAACATCGATTGTCTAATTGGTCAGTTTCCCCCCACCTTTCCTCATCACAACTCTGAACAAACAAACACGCTGTTTTCTCTACACTCTTATGATCGGGTAGAATTCTCTCATGGAATAATCTCAGCATATTTACATGGTATATCTTTTTCTTACACCTACCATCCCCCACATCGATCTCATAATTTACATCCCCCACTTTCCTTATAATAGGAAAAGGTCCCTTCCATCGGGCGGCTATCTTACTATTTTCTGTGGGGAACAAAACAAGAACCTTGTCTCCGGGGTGCAATGCACGGACACGTGCTTTCTTGTCATACCAGACCTTTTGCTCGCTCTGAGCTTGATATAAGCGTTCATGGGCTATGAGAGTTGATGCGTTTATCCGCTCTCTCATTTCAACATATCTAACCACATTCTTAACAGATGACTTCGATCCTACCCAACTTTCACGCAAAAGACTTAGAGGACCTTTGACCTGATGAGCGAATA
>NW_022688559.1:0-905 GCF_011630105.1 Anneissia japonica | reverse complement strand
TGAAGACATGTAGAGACATTGTTGTCATCAGTTGTGATTCTCCTATGAATCCCAAAGGTTACATGATACACATTAGGACCAGGTAAGGAAATTTTGACATTCTATTCTAATGGAATTCTTACCTGTAGATGTACTTGGGCCAGCTTCTGAGTCACCACGCAATGTAACCCTCGTGTCAGTGTCACCAGTCAACATTAGTTCTACTTGGTCATCAGCTATAAATATAATAAGTATTTTATTCATGTTCTATCAGCATGTATCCAAGCAGGGATGTAGTTATGGCAGGAGGGGGGTCACCCAGTCTTGAAGTTCTCTACCCAGCCTAAAGCTAAAATTTCACAGCTTTTTACCCACGTTTATTAATCATCTTGCATATCCTTAAAATCCACATATATTATTTAAAGTTTACCAATGTTGATTTGAATATATTTTAATTGCCATGTAAGTAAACATAGTATAATCTAAACATTTCTTCTTTATGATTTTTTTGTATAATACATATGCAGTTGTAGTATGCATGTTTCTAGAATGTGTGAGAGTACCTTGTTGTATGTAGGTTATTTAAACCTGAATGATGATCAAAAAGATTGAAATTAAAATCCTATAAAACAATCAAAATTATGATTAAGATAGTTACACTAAATACTGAAGAGATATTAAAGGTATAAACCAATTTACCTGTAGATGGAGATTCTAGTGTAGCAAAATCCTTATTACCTTTCCCAGTCCCCCTCAACCCAAGAGGGTCATTTTTTGAATCAATAATGAGATGTGTTGTTATGTTTCTCATAACGTCATCCATGTTATCTTTACAAACCCTGCCTCTATGCTCCAAGTCCACAAATAATTCCCATCTGTCAGTGTTTTGTTCACAGCTGTAAAGTTTTGAGGTCTTCTTGACATCA
>NW_022688558.1:0-571 GCF_011630105.1 Anneissia japonica | reverse complement strand
GCAAAGTGATAGAAAACCTCTAGTCCTTTACGGCCCGACACTGATCACCTGTAAAAAGTAGTATTTAACTGAGCACTGCATGAAGGTTTTTGGAAGCACACTTGAAACATCAAAGGTAGTTTTCGTCCATCTGTGTTAAATCGAAAATTTGCTTTGGCCCTCCAATTGATTTTTATGCCCATAAATAATATGAGTGGATTTTAAGGATAGAAGTGTAGGGTTAATAAGGGTTGGTGGAGAGCCATGAAATTAGGTTTAGACTGGATGGAAAACTTCAAGGCTGGGTGACTCCACCTCCTCTCCCTCCCCCATAACTACACCCCTGAATTTGCAAAATGTAGGCCTATCATACAATACTATATAATCTTTTATTATTTTTAGTAGTCAATATTACAACAGCTTAACAATGAGATTCTATACAGGATTGAAAGTTTATGAATGCCCAATATTATTCCTTACAATAAGATTAACAATTCAAGCTTATAATTAATTTCATATAGCCCGAATGAGTTTTAACTTAGGCAACCCTTCCTAAAAAGGTACACTTTCTTCATCAAAAGGCTTCTACGGA
>NW_022688557.1:0-691 GCF_011630105.1 Anneissia japonica | reverse complement strand
AATAGGCCTATTCATTTTTTTTTCTCTTTCGTGGGAGCAACCCACCTTTATTCTATTCTAGTATACAATTCATACGGCACTTGTTCTTGTTGTAGGCTATGTATTTACATTCATTGGTTTATAAAACATTTTGTTTTCAGTTTAGTCAGCATATACTAGACATGTTTTATTATTTTCCCTTTTTGGTTTTAACATGGAATTGTTTCAATTTATTAAAAAAACCCAATTTGTTTAAGTATGTACATATTATACAGACGTATTAAATCTTAAAATGAATTATACGGTATGCTTTTCACATTGTTTTTTTTAATGTTTATTTTACATGGTAAAGCTCAACTGCAATGGACAGTTTAGAATTAAAATATATAAATATGTATATATATATATATATATATATATATATATATATATACACGCACACACCTACATACATACACACACACACATATACATAAACATACATATGTATGCACATACATACATACGTACACACACATATACATATAATACATATAATAAAGTACTTAACAGATCATATTTCCAATAAAAACAAATGGATCAACAAAGCAATTTGTAATCTCTAATAAAAATTAATAGTGTAGTATGTGCATATATAAATATATATTTTTTTTATAAATACGTATAAATGTCATTAAAAAAAAGAAATAAAAATAGTCATAATACACATATA
>NW_022688556.1:0-599 GCF_011630105.1 Anneissia japonica | reverse complement strand
AATGATGCAATCACGTACTAAAATACACAACACATACATCACATTATAAAATGTTAAAATATAAAGGTTAAAATTGTAATAGTTAATATTGTAAAAATTGGCTAAAAGCGAGATCTAAATTTCTAAGCAAAAAGGCATAAAAGCAATAATTATGTGTGTGGTGTTTCTTTTTCATTCAGAATGATAATTATATATCCCCCCTAAAATTTTTCAAAATCATAAAAAAAATTGAGAAAAAAGAAAATTATTTTCAAATTTCAAGTCTGAGGGTGTCATTACTAGCTATGTAGCGGTGCCATCATCGTAAATTTTCTTATTTTGAGCCCCAACCTTGGTGGGGCTGAGGTGGTATAGACCCTCCATCTGTCCTGGGCCCTCTATTTCTAATTCCTGGATCCTCTACTGCATTATTTAATTTCGCTTTACTTTTATGTCATATACATTAATTAGTTTTCATGTGTACTGACATTGATTATCATTTTGTAGGTGAAGATTATACGCCTGGTGGACAAACACCACTACATTGCTGTCTACGTGCTCAGGGTACTTATGATGAACAGCGAGAAACAGCATTGTGCTTGATAACATATGGAGCCTCT
>NW_022688555.1:538-882 GCF_011630105.1 Anneissia japonica | reverse complement strand
TCCCCCGGTGGTTACGCCAGTGGAGAAGGGGTTGCAGGCCGAGGTATTGTGATACCTGTTCATTATATCTTCCTTTTTATTCTTGTCCTTATTTTTCTCCTCTCTTTTCTTTTCCTTTTTCCTTTCTTTTTCTATCCCCTTCTTTCTCTTTCCCTCCCTCTCCCCTCTTTCTTTTCTCTCTTACCCAGCCCGGTACGACAGTTTGGTCAGCCCGGTAAAACCGCCACTGGACAGTCTGCCCCCTGGCCCTCCGCCTGTTACGCCACTGCTTATAAGATGAATGGGAATATGAATCATGCAGATCTGGAATCGAATCTAGGTGGTGGGGTCAACATTCCTCCCCC
>NW_022688555.1:0-505 GCF_011630105.1 Anneissia japonica | reverse complement strand
GGAAAATTTATTTGTGTCTACTGGGCTAAGAATTAACTATAAGGCCCCACCCACTCTTGACCGTCACCCTCAATACACTGTACACAATAACGTGATCAGATATAGTGTGATTCGGTTGTGATTTATTAGGACAAAAGGCAAATGGACCGTCGCACACGATCGGTCCCTAAATTAATTTCCATAGAAAAAAATTCTTAAAAAGTGGCCAACAAGCCAAGCGGAGTTTTCTCGACTTTTGAGCTAGGTGTCTAATGACTTTGTTCTTCAAAATTCAAGGTTTTCCCCCTCATGAAAACGGTAAGGTAAACTTCCTCATTATGGTAAATAGGCCTGTTATGTGTGTATACATACATTTAAAAAAATTGAGTAGTTGCATACGATTTTTTCCATGAGATGAATTCCAAAAAAAGAAGAAATCGAACCTCCCTTTCTCTGGGTTTATTGATTCATTATAATAATTTTCAAGAGGGGAACACCTTGAATTTTGAAGAACTTAAAACTTAAA
>NW_022688554.1:0-717 GCF_011630105.1 Anneissia japonica | reverse complement strand
TAAGGTATTATATAATTTTTACACTGTCAAGACAAATGGAATACCGGCAGAGGTTTGACACAATAAGGAATTTCCGTTATACTAGGCCAAAAGAATGTACAGTGATCTCAAGTCGCACCCACTTAATCTATGAACACTAGCAGAAACTCTCTGGCATAATTTAGGAAGCTTTTTTCATCACCTTTGCTTTCAAAGTAGCCCGTTCATACCAAAACCAACGATTCGGCCTACATCTAATAAGGAGAAAATACGAAGATAAATATCTGATTTATACCCGCAGAGCTCACCTTCACCTCTCATACACATATTTACAATGGTACAAGGTATTGTATAGCAAGCCAGTTTACATTTATTTTATCATTTACAACTATATACAGCTGCATACCTTATGTACAAGTTTCACAATTTAAAACTATAGTTTATTATTACACAACATAACAATTATAAGGGAAGAACTTGGTGTACACGGAATAGGTTTCATGACATGGTTCCAGTGTTTTGGTTGGTCGATACAAACTTAATTGTATTAACTATATAGACACCTTATGCACAAAATGAATATTTTACAGTACTATATTTATATCCTTTTATAAAGTACAATAAAATTGCTATCATTGCTGTCTACGCTCGTTTTAATTTGTTTTGGTTTCAAAGCAAACTCAACAATAAAACCCCAAAAGCTCTGAATGTATGACAGAAGATTTTATGGCATACAAC
>NW_022688553.1:0-1127 GCF_011630105.1 Anneissia japonica | reverse complement strand
CTTTGGTGTTTTCGACTATTTTTTACTACTGTTTTATACATTAATTTGTTTGACTGAAGAGAAAACGTTATATTTACATACCAGACTGAGGAAGGGCTGGAGAACATAGTCATAGTCAAAGCAGAACACATCATTAACTATATGTTCTCATTTAATAATCGAATACATGGATGGATGATTGTCGTCTTCTAGTATAGTAAATTATTGTGATTTAAAGTAAACTTTCAAAAAACCCACAATACATAGCATATTTTCCAATAATGTTATTCTTATAAAGTCTTGCCTGTATATTTCGTTGAAAAACGGATATAATAATTTGACAGTTTATGCACTTTTTTCCAAATACAGGTCTTAATTACAGTAACTGTATTTATATGCTGCCATCACTCGGGGCAACTCATGCATCCACAACAGACGCTAAGGGCGTTTTCCCCATTACTGTATAAAGAGCTGCGGATCGGGCTGACTCGCGTGCATAAGAATAGCAGTGGGTTATATGCTCTTTTATCGTTCTCGCAATCAGGCCGGGCGATTTCGAACAACAACCAGGTAGGCTGGGGCTATAGGCCCTACTTCTCTTACAAAAAAAAATAAATGTGTAAGTAAATTAACAGAACTAGGTGTTTGTGTAACAATGATAAAGGCTTGTTTTGTAGAGTACTCTGGCTTACCCTACCTACCACCAAACAAAGATTAGGACAGCCAGGCCCCAGGCTCGCCGGTAGCCAATCATTTCGGTCGCGGTTTATTTCGAACAAATATGTGGAGCGCCGAAGGAGTTGCGAAAACGCAAAATTTAATATGCCTAGGCCCTATATATTATTATAATTAGTTCGTCAATCGTTTTATCATAGGCCTAAGTATTTTTTTATTTCCGTTTTGCTATCTTTCTACTAACAACATTTTATCTTTCTTCCATATTCTCTTTCTTCCATTTACGGTGACATATTCATAATGGAATTTGTATGAATTCGATCCAACTCGGCCACAAGTCAACTCGGCCACAGTCAACTCGGCCACAAGTTAACTCGGCCACAAGTTAACTCGGCCACAAGTCAACTTGGCCACAAAAAGTTTGGCTACAGTCAACTCGGCCACAAGTCAACTCGGCCACAAGTCATCTCGGC
>NW_022688552.1:0-779 GCF_011630105.1 Anneissia japonica | reverse complement strand
CAATCTGGAAATGCGAAGACGGAAGATGGCGAAACTATAGGAACGAACAAAGTTGGTTGAAAAACTCGGTGCTCTACGACTTCGAAGACGAGTGGCCGCGTGTCGTCGGAGGTCTACACGCGCGCCACAACTTGTGGTTTTCGATGTTTGCGACCGATTTGAATGAAGTCGATCGAGATTTGTACGGAGAAGTCCCTCCTCCCGACGCCGTCGAACGATCCGTCGAGACCGGTCTTTCGGAACAATTCGAGAACGCCCTTGTGCATAACGTCGGCGGCGACCCGAACCGGATGTGGAATCCTTGCGCCATTCTGCCCCTTCACTTCAGGACCAACTGCGATTGGTGGGTGGCAAGGCGATAGAGATGTATTGGCGACGCATCCACGCCGAGCACGGAACGTAGCATCGATGCAAAGCCCGATCGAACGGACGGTAGGCGTTTCGCCGTTTCGGCTTCTGTTATTGCTGTTGTTCTCTTCGTCTTTCTATTCCACTGCGGTCGCGTATTCGAAGGTGGCTTCCGACCTGGTGATCGGTTCGGTTTACGTCCAAGGTGCCACTCCGTTTCTCTACCAGGAAGCGTGCATTCTCCCGAACTGGAATCGCGCGTGCTTGGAAATCGCGGAGGACGGGACCCGATACGTGAGATGTTGCGACAGCTGCGAGAGAAGCATCTCGCTGAACCTGTGCAGCGTCCGCCGGCCGAAGAAAAATATCAAAGGCAACAACGACCGCTGGTACCTCGCTCCCGACTTCGAGGGGTGCGGACTCTTCGGATC
>NW_022688551.1:0-553 GCF_011630105.1 Anneissia japonica | reverse complement strand
TGCATCGTACACTAAATGGAAAATTATTATACTTAGGTTAGATTTAATGCATACAAAAATTTCCTTCGGAAATTTTTTCAAGCATTAAATCTGACCTTCGTATAATATTTTTCCTATAGTGTACTATACGGAGCTCTACTAATTGCTTAACTTGTATAAAAACTGGTTTAATTTTATAGTTTTTTTAAAGAAAATGTATTTGAAGTCACAAAATTGCATAGTTTATTTTTATGCTGTTGAAATAATTGATTGATGTTATTAGTAAAATAAAAACAATAATATTTTTATAGTATGAATTAAGGTATGTTTTTAAATTTTCTTGCAATTTTCAGATTTTGATGTGAGAATGGAAAGGCTGAAAATGAATTCAATAGAGATTCAAATGCTATCACCCATGGCCTTTAAAAAGATTGGAGGCATGCTAGATCTTCCTAATAGCATTGGAAGTGATTGGAAACATTTGTCATTTTACTGTTTGGGTTCTTCTCACATTGACACTAAGGTAATATATATTTTATGTTGCGGTTCAACTACAAATTAGGCTACGTAAAAA
>NW_022688550.1:0-1023 GCF_011630105.1 Anneissia japonica | reverse complement strand
TCGCTCTATTTCAATCTCATCCTGTATTTTCAAATCATTTCTAATGCATTCCAACACCATTTTTTTCCGTTTCTTCCCATTTCTCGTTGTCTTTCTGTGGTATGCCTTTAAATATCAAGTTATTTCTTCTTGATTGGTTCTCCAGTTTCTCCATGCTTGCTTTCAATGACTCTATCTCTTCAATGTTTGCTTGTCTATGGTCGTCTATTTGCTCTTCTAACTCTGCCAATTTATTTTCTATCTTATCTAAACGAGGATTTATTTCCGAGCCTAGCTTGTCGATTCGTTCAAGAATTTTCCTGATATCACCCTGCGTTGCTGGCTTTGTAATGTCAGCGTTAAGCTGGAGTTGCTTCATTGTTGCTCCACGTGTCGCCATACTATTCAGCGGGTTGTTCATCTCTTGCAAAGACATTTTGGTAACTGATGATAAAAACGTTCGTGAAGCCGATATTTAAGGACTCTTCCGGACCGCCGACGTCTTCGCAGTAAATGGTGTCCGCTAGGTTTTCGATCACCTACGTGTCCGTTTCTTCGGTGACTTTCCTGTCGATACTGTGCGCTTTCACACCGGACCTCAGTCCGAACGTTCACGTATACCAATCGACCAGCACGATAGCGAGTATGAAACTGATGGATGAGTCGGTTACCGCCGTTCTTGTAGATCCGAGTCTTTCATGCAGCATTCATACCACGGACGACTTTTCCATAACCGGATCGCAACTCTGCAGCGAAGGCGCTTGCAATCTCGACAACGCGAACGCGTATCTGTACGTGAGATGCTACGCCATCTCAGGTTTCGTGGGGGGTTCTGCAGTGTCGGTGAAAAGAGGAAAAGGAACAGGAGGAGGAGATAGAAGAGCAGGAGTAGCTGGTGGGGTTGGTGGTGGTGACGGTGACGTTTTCCGCTTTCGCTGTTGTTCAGAACTGAAGGTTCGACGTACGCGTACGCGGAGCACGGTGAGATGATAGAAGGTGTATTTGCGAATCTGACCGGCGACATAGTGTTCAGATCACCATGAC
>NW_022688549.1:0-982 GCF_011630105.1 Anneissia japonica | reverse complement strand
TTACAACTCACTAATGGTTAATTTTAAAAACTGGATCCCTAAAACCAGATTTGAGTGCCATGGTATGAAACTTAGAAATGCCAATCAACTGTCTCTCCCTAGCCATAGGACCAAAAGATATTTTAATAGCCCATTGCAATATATGACCAGACTTTGGAATGAGAGAAGGGCCTAAGAAGAAGGAAAGGGAAAGAAAGGGGAATGAATGGGCGGGGAAAGGAAAAAAAGAAAAAGAAAAGAAAAAAAAAAAAAATAGTAATAATATTTTTTTTTTTTTTCTTTTTTTTTTTTGCATGTCTCATCTGTTTATGTAATTGTTGTCGTGTATAGATTTTAAAAATATTATTTTTAATTTTAAGTGCCTAATGGTTTTAATGTCTGTTCCAAGTTAGTCTCTTGCCTTTTTAATGTCTCTTTTTTTTTGAATTTGTAAAATTGTAACAATTCAGTCTTTAATACAGTACTGCAATTACAATTATTTTTGAATAAAATACCTTTATGAATGAAAAAAAAAATGAATGAATGAAGAGTTGGACGCTACGATCGCGAAGAAGATTCGAGAGGCGGCCGGTCTCGAAGACGAGATCGCCGTCCTCAAAGAAGGAAAGGAACGTGACGGACGGAAGATAAAAGGATTGGGGGTGCAGCTCGCTAACAAAGGACGCGAGGCGACCGCTCTCAAAGACGAGATAGCCGCATTGCAAACGGACCTCTCGAAAGCGCGCGAAGAATGCGCGGACGACCGGAGTGCCGAACTGTCCATCCTTCTAGAAAAGACGAAAGACGAACTGCGACGGACGTCCCGCGATCTGGCGGCCGCCAAGGAAGCCGAGATCAGGCTGAAGGCGAACCACGAAAACATCGAGAAGGAGATCCCGCAGTGGAAGCAAAGGGTCGAAGAATTGAAGAAGGCACAAGACGAATCTCACGAATCCCACGTCAAGGAACTCGGATCGCTTCGAGACGATCTCGAGAGGGAGAA
>NW_022688548.1:0-843 GCF_011630105.1 Anneissia japonica | reverse complement strand
TTGTCGCGTCAAAGGGATCTGTTGCCGAGTGATCTCCTTCTCAATAATACCTCCATGGTCTAACAAAGGCTTGCCCTTGAAAAACAGCAGTAGAAAGGTGATAATGGTTAGAAAGGTGACAAGTTCCTTAATAAGTTGCTCTAAATGTGTCAATATATAAAGTTTAGTGAATTTTTTCTTACTTTGAGACTGTTGTATTTGTTGTGATACAATAGAAAAAAAATTGTCTCCCTTATATAGGGGTTATTTGACGATTTAGCACTCTCAGAAGGTGTCCCCATCCCCTTAATAGGGGCGTCCCCTTAATAGGGGTTGGCTGCAGTGTTAAAAGATATATCGCCCCACGTTTCTCTGAAAAGTGTCCCCTAGGTGTCCCCTGAATAGGGGTGTCCCAAAGTAGGGGTTCTACTGTATTTCCAATGCAGCTTTCCGGAATGTCAATCAAAGCAACTGACCAATCAGAACAGGGCCAGGATTACGCGCGCAAACACGCGTGTTGTGCCACAAACGTACGAGTTTGCGTCTGTTTTACGGACCTTAGCAACAATATCCAAGGGGCGGGGCTTATCGGAATGGTCCATTGATGTTGTTATTACAAACCAAAAAACTGAAACTTGATTTATATCTATCAAAATTGGGTACCTTACCTTACCTTACCGTACAGTAATATATCTTTAAAAGAGAACTAAAGATGATTTTTTTTTTTCGCTATACGATTTTTGGTTACAGTACCTTACACTGACGTCACGCTGCTAAAGGGTCGTAGTAACTACATAAAGAAATGGCCAAAAACGACTTTACAGTTGATTCTATATGACATCAAAAATCCCCTCTAGAAAAAAT
>NW_022688547.1:0-513 GCF_011630105.1 Anneissia japonica | reverse complement strand
CCGGTGTTGAACAATAAACCAACAATTTTACTACTGCACTAACTAGGATGCTTTAGACAGAAGAAAACTGTACTCGCAAAAAACACCCACTCTATGAAGAGCGTCGAAAACTTGCTGGCCGCCATCGCGTCCGCGTTCTGCACCTGCGGACGCTACAGTCTTCTCGCGAACGCCTCCGAATGCGAATCCGACCTCGCCGAATCCGGTCGCGATCCCAACAGGGCTGTCTCTTATACAGATAACGGAGTTCAACGGTCGTCTGGAAGGTCTGGTCCGTCTGCTATACAACAGGAAGCAGATCGTAAAAGATAGGATGCAGGAAGTTCACTCCGAGATGATGTCCCTGAGCAATCGACTGACGGATGAGGAGATGAACGAGGACGACGAATTTGACGAGAACACCCTGCAGGTCGAATTACAGACACTAATAAGGAAGAAGATGGAGATTGAGAAAATTTTTCGGATGATAAACAAGCTGGACTGCAACGTGAGCACCATGAAGATGAACGTGGA
>NW_022688546.1:0-693 GCF_011630105.1 Anneissia japonica | reverse complement strand
AATACAATAATCATATAAGTTCACTTCGAACAATTCACAGATTTAAAAGTTTTCATGTTACTGCTTGTTTAACGAACGCCGTTTGTGTGAACACTTTGGAATTTTAATCCGTGGATTAGCTTACGCCTGGCGTAAGCCACGCCAGTCTTACGCCGTGTGTGTGAACATAGCCCTAGTTCTTTAGTAAACAGATTGTAATTAAATAATTACTGAAGTGTGCTCATGACATGATATCGACATATCAAAAGTTAACCTCTTGTTTACGACAACACACGCCCGCGATTTCCTTGTGCATGAACACAACGAAAAACGCTTGCGGAGCTTTGGAGAAGTGGCGATGTATTTGTACTCTACAATTTATTGGCTATCTAAAACTATATTCCGGTGAAGGAATAAGACTTTTCTCAAGCACCAAAGAGAAGGGATCATTTCGATCGCGCCTTCTTTTTGGTCGCGCCGTATTGTTCTGCATTTCGATCGCGATAAACTGCCTCTAAGTAATTCCGATATACGCACTAGTGCTTTATGTTTGGAAAGTAATTTTTAAACGGTTGTGTATTTTTAAAGTTTGTTTGGTGCGTGTGTTTCGGACTGGGTATTAATTAATTTATTTTGTATTTTTGTTTTCACGATGCTTGACTATCATAGGCCCAATATTCTTTGTATTTTTTTTTAGTATGATTCAGTGTTTGA
>NW_022688545.1:0-1508 GCF_011630105.1 Anneissia japonica | reverse complement strand
GGGTAACAATAACTGAAAAAAATTATAATTTATTCCAATCATTTACGCGAGTACGGAATTTACGTGAGTACGCACGCGCGCAAATATTTGATTACATATGAATTCTAATACGTGACTTTCGCAAACCAATCAGCGGAATGTCGCAACTCTTTATATATATGGCTCTGGCGTCGGCAGTTGTTGGCTTGTCCTAACTTCCTTCTCTTTTCTAACAGTTTTTAATCATATCTACAAACTTTTCGTATAAGTATCAGTGTAAAGATAAGTACTGTATAATCACAGTTTTATGACATATGTTTTGCTGTACCTTGCTTTTGGACGTATTTTTTGATGTGACTGTGTCCAGGCCCAACCTGTTCGCGACCACGAACCACGCGAGTTCATTGTTAATGTACAGCTAAACAGAGCTGCTTCAGCTGTGACTGAATGCTGATAAGCCCAGCCATTTTGTAAATTTTCCTGACAAAATAAAGAAACGAAAGAGAAGCAAACGTGGTGGAATAAGAGCAAAAACAAGAAAACAGAAAAACAGACTTCCTCTCCCAACTATTCTTCTTGGAAATGTTCGTTCTCTTCCCAACAAGAGTTGAAAGTCGGTGCTAGACTTATGTATGAATATAGGGAAGCAATTGTGATTTGTTTCTCGGAAAACGTGGTTGAGTGAAAACATCCCGGATGAAGCGGTTGTCATTCCGAATTTCGAAATTGTAAGAGGAGATAGAACTTCTGAGTCTGGTAAAACTAAAGTAGATGGAGTGAGTTTGTATATAAATAAACTATGGTGCTCTAATTGGGCTATTAAAGACAGATACTGCTCACCAGACATAGAGCTCATCACTGTAAGCTTAAGGCCTTTTTATCTCCCTTGGAAATTTTCTCAAATTTTTATGATGGTAGTTTACGTACATCCTAGGTCCGATTTGACGAAGGCTAACAATGTATCCCAACATGTTTTCATCAACTTGAAACAAAAGCACCTGATGCCCCAAAATTTTTCTAGGGCGATCTCAACCAATGTGATTTAAGTCGCAGTCTACCATCTTTTACATAACATGTGGACAAGCCCACTAGAAATCAAGCAATACTAGATAATTGTTATGGGAACTCCCATTTCAAATATCAAGCGAAAATGTGCCCTCAGTTGGGTCGTTCAGACCATAACAATGTTTTGCTGATGCCTAATTATGTGCAAAAGGCGGTATAACAAGTTAAAAGGAAATGGAGTGATGATGCAAAAGAAGATTTGAAAAACATGCTGGAAAATAAAGATTGGGGTAGCTTTGAAAGTGACCATTCCTTTTGTGAATCTGTGGAAGCAATCTCTAGCTACATAAATTTTTGTGTTGATATCACAATCCCAAAATATACAATTTTCCTAACAACAAACCATGGTGTTCAAGGAGACTCAAACTTTTACTTAAGGAAGAAAGTACTGCATGTGCCAAAAAAAAATATCGATACCTGGTTAAAAAGAAGCAGAAAGAGATTGACAAAGAGATTTCAAAATG
>NW_022688544.1:0-687 GCF_011630105.1 Anneissia japonica | reverse complement strand
TTGATAATGTCTGTTGCTGAGAAAGTTAGCAATCCAAGCAACATTGGTAGGTGAAACGTTCATATCTATTAGTCTGGAAACCGCAATCGTATGATCAACTAAGTCGAAGGCTTTTGAAAAATCAGTGAACAAAATGGAAGACACAGTGGAAGGAATTTCAGCATGCCGATATAGCGAGTCCATAAGACTAATTAAGCAATGAGATGTAGACACTTTTCGCTGATTCCCAAACTGCATCGGGTCAAGCATGGTATTCATTTCTTTCAATGTATCTCTTGCCACAAAGTGTTCCGCAATTTTTGCAAAAAAGTCGGTAAGTGCAATAGGTCGTAAATTATCAAGTGTAGCTGGAAGCTTCGGATCCTTAGTGATGGTAACTCCGTGGGCACGTTTCCATTCACTGGGCACCTCAAGCGCACGGTAAGACGCATTAATAATACATGATAGAGGTTCGGCCAATTCATATGAGAATGATTTAATAAATCGAGCAGAAATCATGTCTGGACCACCAGCCTTCCTAGTATTCCTAGATTCTGACGACATCCCATGGTTGAATGTATCGGGGTTCAGCCGCAGGCAAAAACACCGGTAGGGATAGTCTGTCTAGTAGTTTAAGATTTTCACCTATGCTGCTAAGGTGAGTACAAACAGCGTTAGCAGTCTCCATGTGATTGTTGCAATTAGGAA
>NW_022688543.1:0-1687 GCF_011630105.1 Anneissia japonica | reverse complement strand
TTTACCATGACTTCTGTGGATACCTTCCAGACGAGTTGTTTCCACAGCTGGTTACAGAGTTTATCTACAGGTTTCAAGACGAAGAAGGAAATGAACAACCAAAGCTGGCACGTGATCATGCAGAACTTTACTTCGATCAACATCATCGTGTAATAATGTCTGCAATTACTTTTGGACTAAACCGACTGCTGAGGGTAATACATGTTTTTTGTATGAATTTTGTAAAATTCTATTACACTATATTACTCCATATTTGATATTGCTAAATACTCTTATGTATTTCTAATATTGCTAGTTTTATTACGTTTATTTCCATTTGTCGTTTCTTTATTACACTTTAAGCAGATCACTTCAATGGGACAAACTAGCTCTCAATAATTGTGTTTAATGATCCATGACAGTCGACTCTCTTAATGTTTCTTCAGTGTTGTTGTTGCTTTTTTTTTTGTACCTAATTCTAATATGTGTCTGATGTTTCTGATCTTTTAAATGTTTTCGTTTAAGCCAGTTCACTGTCAAGGAACCTGTTTTATTTTTTTGTGTTATTGACTTTATTATACGTTAAAAGACTATATAATAAATGAAATGGTTTCCCTTCAGACAACTATTCTTAGAAGGAAGCGAGACGACGTAGCACAGAAAGACCTCGAACCATTACCAGAAGCCTGTAAAACGGTATTTTGTAATTCCTCTAAAAATAATGATATTAACCTATTGTGTGATTATTAAGTCACTTAGCCTAATAGTCTTATTTAGTATTTGGTTTAACCCTGCCAAACCTTCTTACAACCTACTATATTGACAGCATGATCTATGTCTCATCAAAAATGAGTTAAACAATATAACGAGTGTTTCAAAGAAGCATGGTTTTTTTTTTTGTTTTTTTTTGTAGGTTTTGGAGTTTCTTGAGGAGTCATTCGAGGTCTCCCAACAGGGTGGCAGGAGGGGGTTTCAATTCCAACGATGTATACCTTGCAGCATTTGCAGCAAGAATTCACCAAAGAAACACATACAATGGCTGGGGAACTTTGAAAAGGAATGCCTTCCATGCAAAGATGATGCAATGTGTGTCGTACGCTATAAACGACTATTTGCAGGTAAGATTGGAAAAATCGTTCTTGATTGTAAGAGTTGCTTATAATGCATAATGAATTGTAATTAGGCAGATGCTAGATGACTAAAATGACATACTTTAATTATTATTTAAATTGTTGAGGAATGCGACTAATAATAATTGTAACATAATAATTACTTTTTAAAATCCCATTCAAACGAAATTAAACTAAAATTAATTTCAAAGATATAAAAAAAGAATAGGTATGTGATTTTTATGATTAATTGGGAATTTATTGATGGTTTTACAGGTACTGTGGATTCAGGTGAACAACTCTCAGAAGACATGTCACATACTGAAGGTATGGCATTAATATAGATATTTTGGAATATAATTACGAAATTGTAGAATTTTTAAAAATATTTCTGATATTTGTACAGGGGCGGAGAGCTGGTGCCCCCTCCCCCGTCAATCCTGCCGAAAAATTAGAAAAGATGAAGAATAAATTGTTAAGTTATTAAAGAGAAGAAAGAGGAGGGAAAGGCATTTTACTCATGAGTTCAGTGGTTGATCCAGCAATGGGTGGAAGGAGAGCTTGATCATTTTACCTCTCACTAATTTTGAATTTACTTG
>NW_022688542.1:0-1172 GCF_011630105.1 Anneissia japonica | reverse complement strand
ATAAAAGGGCGTCTGGCTGGGTAAAATATCCATTTAATAGAAGATTTGTTGTACTATACCGAACGACATGATATTGAAGGGGCAATGATGATCTTAGACTTTAAAAAAGCTTTTGATTCAGTTAATAGAGATGTTATGTTTTCTGTATTAAAAAAGTTTAACTTTGGAAATTCTTTTTGTAAATGGGTTGAAGTGTTATATAAAAATGTCGAATGCGTTTCAATTAATAACGGATGGGTTTCAGAAAATTTTAGCATGGAGAGAGGCATCTAGACAACTTCTAAAGCAAATGTTATAGATGTCTATAGAATTTTCTATAGAATTTCTATATAGCTTCTAAAGAGAATGTTCTAGATTTCTATAAAATTTCTCCAGAAATATAAGGCATAATTATTTGCGACAAAATGATACACATATTAAACTCTATGCATTATTTAGTTACTCAACATCAGACCATGAGCCAAATGCAATAGTTTTATTTATTATTTTTTTTATTATTATTATTTAATAATGTTTCATGTTCAAAACCAAGCTTCTGCAATAACACATTTATTGAAAATCCAGTGTAGGTCACCAATACATAAATTGTGCAACAAACTAATTTTTTATAGAGTGGAATACAACACTCTATAGAAAATATTAAAATTCTATAGAATGCGTAAACTCTATAAAACATTTCTATAGAAAGGTTTTGCCTCTATAGAGTTACATAGAACTCTATATAAAGTCCTATAGAATTCTATAGAGCTTTTTTTTTTGTATGGGATACGACAAGGCTGCCCATTATCAGCACTTTTATTTATACTTGTGGTCGAGGTTATGGCCTCAAATGTGAGAGGTAACGTTGTTTACAAGGGGATTGATTTGCCTAATGAATCAATTAATATAGAAGCCAGAATTAGTCAACTGGCAGACGATACTGTTTTGTATATTGGAGACGAAAATAGTCTTCAAGTAGCTCTCAATATTATTGAATCCTTTTGTAAAGTATCAGGAATGACACTAAATAGACAAAAAACAAAAGCCTTTTGGATTGGTTAGTGGAAAGATAGAATGGATGAACCACTTGATATGTGTTGGGTGAAAAAGCCGGTTAAATTTTTTTTTGAATCTATGTAGGATACAATTCAGATTTATGTAGTGCTGAAAATTGGGATGAAAAAGTGTTAGAG
>NW_022688541.1:0-1272 GCF_011630105.1 Anneissia japonica | reverse complement strand
AAACTAATAACATATAGTATACAGGCGTGATGGTTAGATAACGAGATCCTGGATCTCGTCATATGTACATCCTTTAGAAGAGATGATTAGATGACGAGATCCTGGATCTCGTTATGTGTACATCATTTAGAAAAAATGATCAGATGACAAGATCCTGGATCTCGTCATCTGAACATCTGCAAGGTCACTATAAGCTTCCGTAAGAAAGAGTTGCGAAATTGGGAATTTAGTTGTTTCGAACGCGATGCGCGTTCCTTGTCTAACGTGATGTGCGTTCCTGTGTATAATAAATGCAATTAGCGGCCTCCTGTATAGTTTAATTTCATTTAGTCATTTTAGCAGTCGAATTTCATGTAACTATTTATAGATTTTTTTACATTTTATCACTACTTTACATCCAATTTCATATTATAAATACTGTAATAATTTACTATTTTAAGCAGTTCTTTAATCCTCGCAGATAGACCGAGAGAGCCCCTCGATGGCAAGCATTCTTTAATTAGGCAATCCTTAAGTAGCTCCTATTATTTTTGCAAATAAAGGATATGTGACGACCAGCAAAAATTAAATAAATACGTATATCAAAATGTAATTTAAATCCGTCTAGGGTATATAGATTTTGCTCTTTAAATTTGAATATGAGCGAGCCCTATACAAATCTTATGTTATTAATTTGATTATTATTATTTATAAATATTGATAGTATAGGTCAGTTGGCCGCAATATATAAACTGTGCCTTGCTGTAAATGTTATAAATCGTAAGTGTTAAATGATATACAGGATCTGTGATATATTCCACTTGTGTAATTATGTAACGTACATTTTATTGTATTAAAAGTCTCGCCTCTATTTTAATATTGTATTATGGCTGTACAGTATGTTACTTTTATAAACACACTGCAAGACCGTGTCCGCTGTTTTAAAAGCGTCGTTTCCAAAATAAAGTTATAATAATTTTATAATAATTATATAATAGTATGCAATAGAAACAGCAAATCATTTTTAAGATTATTAAATATCACCTTTATTTTCATTGTCATTCGTATTTATACAGGCTGTACAAAGAATTGAAATTAAGAAGACAATTTTTAATATTGTTTAGAGAACAATTTTAAAGATCGTCAGAAAAGGGCGAAATTTTTTTTTTCTTATTGAGCTTAAATATTTTTGCGAACGCATCTAGGCGAGTGAGAAAATAAAAATAAAATTTTTATTGATGAAGTAAACAATGTAATAATGCAACTGATAAATGCTTTAAATTTATATTTAAG
>NW_022688540.1:0-511 GCF_011630105.1 Anneissia japonica | reverse complement strand
ACTCTGTTTCGAATAAGCGTCCCGTTTGAATAAGCGCCCCTCAAAAAGTGCAAAAAATATTTTAAGCGCCCGGGCGCTTATTCGCGCGAGTACGGTATGCCTAAAAGTTGAAACTATAGGTGGCGCTTCAATTATAACCACCTTATGGCTGGTTCTAAAACTTTTTGCATCAGCGGACTTCTCGGGACATCTTAAAAATCTTCACAGGCCCCATGTCTTAGTATTACTGTCGATATCCCAACAATAAGATTATAGATTCGCCAGAAAACATTAAACAGTGGCATACACTGGAATTCGAAATAGAAACCACCTCAGCCCCAGAAGGGTTTGGGCAGAGGACACATTTTTATGTTTATGCATTTCTAGATGCCGGGGAATGCCACGGTCATACTCAACATCAGAATGTTATTTTCTTTTATCCCCTCCACTTATTTTATTTTTTTTTTATTTAGGGCCCTCGAATTTGTTAAAAATCAAGGTATAAACTAATATAAAATAAAACATACAAATA
>NW_022688539.1:0-1618 GCF_011630105.1 Anneissia japonica | reverse complement strand
CTAAGTTACTCAAACCTGATATGTTTAACTAATGTTAATGAATGCACAAAATAAATGTCTATTGCAGTGTAGATGTCTCGCAATCCATCTGCTTAACTTCAATACATCAGAGTATCCTAAGCTTCAGGTTGCAGTGTGCAGGATTCAAACAAGTCAGTCGCTATTTCCCACAATTGCAGATAAAAAACATGACATTCCACAGTTCACTTGCTTCATTTAAAAATCTGACGATTCATTTCTAGACTCCATTTATAATCAGTCTGCCCATCATTCACCTGCTTCACGCTACAAGCTCCAACTGAATACTAGTCTTCACAACCCACAATAAATTTGTGATCAGCAAGTGTGCTAGAAAATAAAATAATAAACTATATAAATATGAAATTAAATATAATTCAAACCAGTTAAACAATTATTGTGTATACTGTATTTGTATCATCATTATTGTAAATTGAGGCATGTTGTGGCAAAATGGCTAAGTTGTAACAAAAATTTTAATTAAAATGAGGGGTCGTTCATGGAAAATAGACATTTCAAGCCTAAGTACATTTTTTAATGGAAAGCTATCAAAATAACGTCAATGATTTGTTGACTATTTCCTGAACTAATAATTTAGAACATGATGCATAAGACATTAAACTGTTGATTTATAGCAAAATAAAAATTTGGATTTTTAGCCAATTTTTTAGTTCTCATATTTTATAGCTCAATAACTCATGCAAAACTTAACCATTTTGCCACTACATGCCTCAATTATTGTTAATATCTTACTTAATAAAATAACAAGTCATATTAATAAAAGTAGGAAAAATGGCCCTAAACCACAAGTAGGTAAAAATGGCCCCAATGAAAAAATTCAGTAACAGAAATGACTTAAAATCTTTAAACACTATAAAATAGCAAGTGTTGGATCAATAAATAAAAAATGGCTCCCAATTATGAAATTTATAGATTTTTTTTTGTAAGGGCTAAGCTTTTTTATTAATATTATTCTCCTTTTCTGTAAAAAGAAATTGAAGTTCATAGCAATACCCAGATTTAATTTCTCAAAAATTGTGATTCCGCTTCCGTGAAATAGGCCATAAATAAATTATTTTAGTAATACTAAATACATGATTTATGTTGATTTATTGATTAAATTCTTGCTACTGTTTAACATTCAAATGGAAACAATAGTGTTACTCATCATGGCTTATTATCACGCAAAAAGTAAAATATAAATGGCAATTTATTTGATGTTGTATTCTTTTTAAAAACTAAATTATTTCAGTTAAACATTTTTTTAAATCAGGTTTAATACAGAATTTTATTATTGGGGGACATTTTTACCTGGGCCATTTTTACTGTACACCAATTTAACATCATGTAGTGGCAGTTTGGCGCAGCTGTTGAGGTTTGGGCTTCGGGGCTAGATCGGGGTTTCGAGTCTCCGCTGTGCAGATTATCTACATTCCTTCCTTCCACCCAGCTGTATCAATGGGTACCAGCAAACTGCAACGGACTAGTGTCACGTCCAGGGAGGGTACAACTCTCATCCTCTTCACACTACAGAAACTGGGGATAAGCTATGAGCCCCAGTGGCTCGGAAAGGATTTAGTTTTTTTTTTTTTTTTTTTTA
>NW_022688538.1:0-853 GCF_011630105.1 Anneissia japonica | reverse complement strand
AGTTAAAACATTGGTTTCAACGAAATATAATCCGGAAACGTACGATGGCTGGCAGGGTGTAGTACCGCTTTCTTATCTAGGCAACAAGTTGCCGTACTATAGTCCTTGTTGTTAAGGCTTGAAAATTAGCAAGATTAGACTGAAACAAACATTTTATTTTTGATGAACCCTGCATTTTTAGAATAAGGTGACTACTGTATAATGATATCAGGTGATTGGTATTTCTGGGCTTGTGTAGAAATATCATTTTTATACAAGTATCTAGATTTGCAAAAGACACTCATTCACTTGATAATTTTTCGTGAGTGTCAAAACGATAGTTTCGGTCCCTATTATATTTCCATATTTCGTAAGTCGCTTGACTTTATACGCTTAAATTCTATACTTATGTTTTGATAGCTCAATATGCTAGTTTGTATGTTATCCAGTAAACGCGGATATTGTGTTATTTGTGTTTTGAAGAAGTGTTAATAAAGTAGAGTAGCGCATATTCGAATTTGTATGTTTCTCTGGATTTCGCACTCATATCATACATTATTGCCTTTTTGACAGTTGTGTTCTATTGTATTATTCCATTGACCGTTTGAAATTAAACACAACTTGTTGTATCAACTTCCATTTCAACATTCTGATATCATTTTTCATATTTAATTAATTTACCTCCTTTTTTACATTCATACCCATGTGTCACAAAATATTTCGAGCTTATTTATAAATTTTTGAAAACTTTTGACTGTATCTTCAAATAATAAAATACCATCAGCACATAATAGATAGTTTATATTGAATTTCTTCATTATATATATATATATATATATATATATATATAATATATATATATACATATAATATA
>NW_022688537.1:0-559 GCF_011630105.1 Anneissia japonica | reverse complement strand
TTGTTTTTTTAAAATTGTGTACTGTATTTGTTTTGGATGCACCTTCAAATTTTTGAAGTGTGCCACTGTTAAAAAAAAGTGTAGTTTTCCAAATAAATTACTTAAGTACCATTATTTTTTTTTCATGGGGAACTTTTGTCTTTCCTCCATGTTGGTACAGTGTATTGTTATTGATTCTGAAAATAATGTCTGCATTGTGTTTAATCTATTTTCACGAGCAGCTTGTTTGTGCTACTATTGTTATTACTAGGTTAAGAAGCCCCTCCTCCTCATTAGCATCAGACAGTAAGCCAATCACTGATCATTTATTGTAGACTGTAGAAAATTAAATCGTAGACAATTAACCAACCAATGATCAGTTATTGTAGACTTCGACCAATCACATGCCGAAAATTGTAGACTTGTTCCTGCATAATTGCACTACTGTAGACACCACTCCAGAGATTCCGCCAAACGTGTGAAACTCGGGTGTATAATTTATGGTAGCGGGGGACTGCGTTCGCGCTAACCACCAATAATGAATTAAAAGCAAAATGAGCTAACAATGTTCTACACGAGT
>NW_022688536.1:0-787 GCF_011630105.1 Anneissia japonica | reverse complement strand
ATTACCAAATATAGAATTACCCAAATGACATTGACTGCTTAACTCTCTAAAGTCAAATTTCATCCGAAGTCAAAACATTTTTCACTGGCATTTTGATTTAACTAAGGCAAGTTAAATTGTAGAATTACCCTAATGATACGGGATTAAAAATAAAAATAGAGCAGTTTGCTATCATTTTTTGACAGCCCAAGTGACAAAAACAAACAAACAAACAAATAATAGATGCTTATTGAATATCTGAACCGTAATTAATTATTAACAAGATAAAGGGTCAATATGTTAATAAATTTATACTGACTAGCTGATTTGACTTGCAGTGCATTTAGACTGTAGGTATTACCACAAGACAGTGTAGCCTAGTGAAATGGTAGGCTAGGCTGCAATGCCTTTGGCCCCCCCCCCCTTATACTTACAGTAGCTATTTATACACATTTTGGTAATTCATCATCATTTCGATGTTTATTTGCATAATTCTGTATCATTAGGGTATAATTTGGGTATCCATATCATTTGGGTAATTCGTCGGAACCGTACACTGAAGCCCTGAATTCCTAGGTTATTACAGTGTTAAGATATAATTTTTCTTAGGAAATTTAGCTGTATTATAAAGTTAAAAAAAAAAAGACCTTCTGTACATTTCTCTGATGTCTAATATTGTAATGAAAAATTTTGGCAGGCATTAGCCCTATGTCAAGCACATTGTTAATGGTAATGGTTGAAACAACAGGATTTTCATTACGATACCTGATGATGGCTTCACAGACGGTTTTACTTTGGCAGCCGCTGG
>NW_022688535.1:0-566 GCF_011630105.1 Anneissia japonica | reverse complement strand
TCACATTTTGAGAAAATTCTTTGTAAGAAATGCTTCTTTTAGCCCCTGCCTTTTTCCCTAACGACATAGGCTAGTAATAAACACTAATGATAATCGTAATCTTTGTAACTATTTCAAGAGGAACCTACACAGTTTCAGCAGCTAGTTCTAAACTAATTATGTAAACTGGTGGCATGTAAAATTCAACAATTGTAATGAACACAGTTTGCAATAACTACTCCTCTAAAAATTAAAATATTATTGAGGGGTCTGCTTTCGATTTTCCTTAAAAATATTAATATTAATTTGAGTAATTATAAATCATTTATTTGATTAAGAATTACTTGTTTTCAGATCTTGCAAATAGGAAGATAAGTTGATAAGAAAAAAATATTGAAGCATACAAAATGTACCTGGTTTAAGTTATGTTTAAAAGTTGGTCAAAAGATCATTAGTATGTATTTTTTTTAAAGAAATGAAGACATAGAGGAGGAGAAAGAAGAAGAAGAGGAGCAAGAGACGGAGGAAGAAGCAGAGAAGGAAGAGACAGAGGAAGAAGCAGAGGAATAAACAGAGGAGGAAGAGAC
>NW_022688534.1:0-569 GCF_011630105.1 Anneissia japonica | reverse complement strand
CTTCTCTTCTCCATTTGTCTTTTCTTTCCATTTTTTCCCTAAGGTATGTGATAGTATCATTTCTAAAAACTCTCTTTGAACACACTTCCTCTTCACTCCCTTTTCTGTGAAAAGATTAAGAGTGATTTATTATGCATATACGGCACACTAGAATGAAACTGAGTATTCTCTCACTTTTTACGAACACCAAATCTATAGGATGATGTTAGTTATTTTATAAAAAAAAAACCTTGATTATTAATAAAGAAAGATGTAGAATATAGTAGTAATTAATATTGATCTGGGCATAATTTCATGCATTTATACAGTAGTACCAGAATGCTTGAAATACCTTTTGGGTGTCATTCCCTTCATGCATCTATCCCGTGCACTCAAAGCTTCATCCTTTTCTGACTTGAACTTGTCCTCATTTTTATCTTGTTCTTCCTTTTCAATTAACTCCTCAAGTCCCCTCTCGAGCTCCGTTAAATCTGGTGGTGTAATGCCCGATGCTGCTTCTTCGTTTCTAATTTTATTTTTAAACCTTTTTTTCAATCCATTGTACTTATCTCTCAAGGCTCTTTCATTTG
>NW_022688533.1:0-535 GCF_011630105.1 Anneissia japonica | reverse complement strand
AAATGAATGAATAAAATAAAACTTGAACAAAAAAAACCATAAACCTGTGTGTGACTTTCAATTTTGTTAAAGTCTGTCTTTCTTTAATGTTTTTCGATGGTGAGTCGATCGATTTACGTCGTCTGACGTGACTCTGCCTCGTCTTCGACTTTCCAACGTCTGCAAGATGTCCCGGACCGAATATCGCGGTCCGTCGAGAGACGTCAGACGACCGGCCCTCGATCTTCCTCGGCAATACTTGAACCCCGCAGATCTTCCGCCGGTCCTGTACACGCGATACGTTTCGTCCGTGGACGCTCCGATGGGCTTGTTGGGCAGGAAGGCACCCGTTGAAGCTGTGTACGCGGTGGAAGCTCCGACCTCCGAGGACGACGTCCCGCTGGACATGAGATGGCCGTCGAAGGCGGTGGTTCTCGACGAACGACGGGGAGTCCGGTGCAACGTGTCCTTTTTGAACGCGGTGTCCATGAGATGTCACGCGCTCGTCAGGCGCGCGTCCGGAAACCGGACCGCGTGGCGCATCCTGGACACGAAG
>NW_022688532.1:0-1245 GCF_011630105.1 Anneissia japonica | reverse complement strand
TTGATGATTATATCAATAATAGAGTTGACATAAATACTTAGAGTAAAACCTCACTATGTTATATATATATGTATATATATATATTTTTTGATGATTATATCAATAATAGAGTTGACATAAATATTTAGAGTAACAATTATCATTAATGGTTACACTAAACCTTTACTTTAATAGACTTTTGACAAACTACTATGCTTTGAATGTAAGGTTGCAATTAAAAAACTTGTTTTCTAAAAGAGTTAAGGTAAATTTTTTTTCTTTTGAAAATAACGGAAATTTATTTGAAACCAAACAGAAGTTTAAAAGTGTGCACACAACTCAATTTTTAAACTCGCCATAAAATATACGTAAAAGTAGTGTTAGCAGATGTTTTGATATAAAATAAATATTCAAAGAATATAATATGTCTATTAACGCACAAATCTATCAAAAATAAATGCTGAAATGTACTCTAGCAAAGAAAAAATAATGATAATATTTCGCTGTTATAGAAAATTTCGGCGGAGTGAACCCAGGAAATTTCAATGTCAGCTGTGCCTGTCTTTGCTTGGTTTGTACATCGTCTTCCTTGCTGGAATTGATCAAACAGACAGCAGTGAAGGGTGTATAGTTGCTGGGGCTCTTTTACATTACTTCTTGCTGTCGTCAGTTTTCTGGATGAGCGTTCAAGCAGTTAATATGTACTATTTATTTGTCAAAGTCTTTGATACTCATGTACTGCACTTTTTTCTAAAAGGTTTCTTGTTTGCATGGGGTAAGTTTTTATTTTTGATATTAAAGATAATTTAAAAAAAAAAGTTGTTACAGCGGTTAGGCTTATAGTTCCAGTATAGAAATCCTATACTTTGTAACAAAAATACTAATTAATTCACGTTGATTTTTTGTCTATTAACTTAGGTTTACCAGTGGTGATTGTCTTAGTTTCTGCATTTATTGATATTGATAGCTATATCGATTCCAAAACTCAGTAAGTTTCTTTAAATGATAATGTAGAGAGGTTTAGATGATTAAATATCTGCTACAGTGCTTGCTATTGATTAGCATCAAACAAGAATACAAATGAAGTACAGTAAGCATCCATACATATGTATTTGAGTTATTATTATTGTTTGTTTATTAATGTGGCCCCCGCCCCCAAATTACGAACACCTCTAATTACAGACCACGTTTTCAAAGTACCAATTATTCAGTCATTTGACTGACAGATATCCCTCTAATTCGAAACTAAACCCTGCGGCCACCACA
>NW_022688531.1:0-514 GCF_011630105.1 Anneissia japonica | reverse complement strand
TACTTATAAAATTAAGTTTCAGCATTAATTAACTCTTAAATTTACATTAAAAAATAAATATACAACTATGAACACCAACTGAATTAGGAATGTTGGACTTCTCTATACAAAATTTCACATTTAGTTAAGCCTAAGAATAAACAAATGTGTACTGGTATTAAATAGTCCTGTGTTAAGACAATTAACATCTCAACGACATTTGATTGACAGACAAACCGACAAATCTGCGAGCGTCATTTATTCGTGTGATGAAAAACTTTTAAATTTCCTTAGACAGCTGGTTTAAACGTGAAACATACGTGAGCCTAGGTCTAGATCTATGCTTGGTTATAGATACCCAGATTTACACAAGCAGTGTGCATCAGTGACTTGGCCTTTGCCGACAACAAGGTTGACTGAATGCGGCTTTTCCCTCTTTCTTTGGGAGCAAAATACAGAGGCTTTTACATCAATTTCCCCGCCATGTTCCATGAAATAGATTAACACTATGAATATATGATTCATTTGCATACCG
>NW_022688530.1:0-1377 GCF_011630105.1 Anneissia japonica | reverse complement strand
ATCCGCAGACAGTACCGTTCCGATCTTGTTAGATCTCATCAGTGCAGCTCAGGATTTCAAGAATGAAACCAAGGTCCTCGACCTTTCTTGATTCTACACAATCATTCAAGAGCAACTATTAAACAAACCACATATCTTTGAATGGTTTTACCTTTCTAAAATTGTTATCCTCCATTTTACTTGTTTGATGTTTGTCAATGCTGTTGATTTTTGTCTCGAGCCCATTAAAAATGGGCCATTCTAGTTCTCCATTCACTATTTTCTTCTACGATTTCACTGTTTAAATCGTTTTACTTTTGCTTTGTGCAACCATTTCTGTAATGTTTTGCGTGTTATGATTCTTTGCAATCACCCCTCTATTGTTACCGTGACAATGAAGATTACGTGACCTTACAGTTACACGTGTTCCACAATGACTGTCCAATAACAGACACTCACTCAATTTATTCAGTCTGGTCATTCTGTTCTATTTTCTCTATGGTCTGGTGAATATTACTTGTTTTGTTACAATACTGTTAACTACTTGCATTGGTCGATGCGCTTGCTTGTTGGCAAATTTTTCTTATTTGCGTTTAAACTTAAAGAAATATTAAACTTACTGGGGTAATTAATGTGAAGGTAAGTCGTACGAAATATGTGTGTTTATTTTTAATAGTACAGTATTACATTGTTTGACATGAATTTGATATATCCGTTTACATTTACAGTTTCAGTATAATTTAATTATGAGTAGAAAACCAGAACAGAACGTTATATATTTTTTTTGTAATATAGATATACCGGTATACTATGATAATCTAGGTTTTATTTTCACAGGTTGCAAATTAACTTCGAGAATTTGTCAAATGCCTTATAGAAATAGAATGTATCGATCACGTGGATTACGAATTGTGTTGCTGATATTCATTGGCGTATTGTTTTCGATGTACTTCTTGAGCGGGATGAGTAAGGACTGGATTATGTAAGTGTGTCAATTAATTTACCTATTTTTAGAATTCTACATTTTTTAAGTTAGGCTACCTGTATCATTGAACTAGATTTATTATAGTATTTGTGCACACGGTATGGTAATAAACTTAAGCGCACACAAGAATGCATTTTGCAACGCCGTGCTTGAATTTTTCCTGCAATGCATGCCACATGCCTTCTAATCCGTGCATTGTTATCCTCTTTTCATTCACTAAGTTATAACTATACATTGTCCCTCCATCATTAAGGTATTGATTGGTGATATATACGCATTGGTCAATATTCAAGCTATCTACCATACATAATAGCAAAAGCCGACACCGTTATTATTGCGTTAATTAAAATACAATTTTGTTATTGATATTCTAAAAGTATTTTATCAGCCCAGATGGTGGATATATATACAGG
>NW_022688529.1:0-571 GCF_011630105.1 Anneissia japonica | reverse complement strand
CCGGGAAAATTTCGATTTCTAGATGGCGGGAAATGAGATTTCCTGACTTCTGAAATGTATTTTAATGTATTTTAAGTTCAAGGTTTTCCCCTCTTGAAAACAGTCAGGTAAATTTTTCTCGTTTTTTATTTTATGTGTGTATTCATACATAAACAAATGAGTAGTTGCATGCGTATTCTTTTTGCCATGAATCGATAACTCCCAAAAAGAAAGGGTGGTCCAGGGTTTCTCCCCCTTGAATATGTTGATTCCTAGATGGCGGGAAATGAGCTTTCCCGACATTTGAAGTGTGTTTTAATGACTTTTATGTTGTTCAAAATTCAAATTTCCTTAATGGAACAAAAAAAAACAAAAAAACAAACAAACAAATTCAGCTCAACGGGTCCTGAAAAGGTAGGTCTAGAATTATTTTTCTTTCCCCCTTTTTTTTGTTGCCCAAGGGAGGGGTCAGGACCCATGACCCCCTCCCCCATATCCGCCAATGTGGATTGCGAGAAAATGTAACTCGGTCGGGTACTGGATAAACATTCTCTTTCGCATCCTTCTCCTCCTTCTTCCCTCCTTCTTTTCT
>NW_022688528.1:0-1210 GCF_011630105.1 Anneissia japonica | reverse complement strand
GGTTATTAGTAACATCTTTGGGTTTATAATCTAGAAGGGATTGTCGGGGACGGGTTGAGGCTTTAAAAATAGCTGATAGTATTAGTTTAAGGGGATAATCATTATTAAGAAAATGGCTAGTAAGTATGCCAATTTGTTTGTCATAATCATCCGAAGATGAGCAAATTCGTTTAATTCGTAGACACTGACTATAGACAATAGATTTTTTAAGGCTTAAAAGGTGGGAGCTGTGAAAGTTCAGAAATTCATGGTTATCAGTAGGTTTAGTGTATAAAGAGGATGTGATTATGTTGTTAGTAGAGATGCCTAGAACGTCTAAAAATGGAATTTTGGAAGGCGAAGTTTCAAAAGTAAATTTAATGTTAGAATGGAAGTTGTTAGCATGTGATTTGAAAGCATGTGATTTGCTAAAAAAACTTGTGCCAAACTTTCGTTACCAAGTCGTCGCGTATTTTATTATCAATTCTCAACAAAGATACTAGATATAAAAACAAACTAAAATAGACACCCAAACAGTGACATCGGTGAATACATAACCTCCTTGGTGGCGGTAGAAATCGTTGCTATTATCCAAATAATACACAAAACAATTAAAGCATAATCATGAATCAGTAAAGAATAAAACAACAATACAGCGCAGAATCGCACTCTTAGTGAAAAAGTTTTCCTCAATTAGTAGAAAAGGAAGGGCGCCTTTTGCGTCTGGATATACTTAGCAACAGAAGGGCGCCCTGTACGTTGGGCACGAAGTATATGAAACTTGCATGGTTAAAAAGAAGGGCGCCGCCTACGTTGGGCACGACTTCCGCCTCATTTTTACAATGCGAGAACTCTATCTTGTATTTCTAGTATCTTTGGTTGTCCTCACACTGAGGAAGAACACAGGAGTGTTTGAAATATTTGTGAATTAATAAATTATATTGCTTCTAATATGTCTACAACTCATAGCTTTTTTATATTGCTGTCTTTCTATATTATTTATTTATCGAAGCAAACGTGGAATCTTCATTTTTTAATATGCTATATATATATATATATATATATATATATACCATACCATACGAAACAATGTTGTAGTGGAAATAAATAACACGACATAACCAAGTTCTACCTACGTTTGTTTGGTATTTAGCTCTACCCCGGTATTTAGCACTCTACTTCTGACGATCTTGAACCTTGTACTTATATATATATATATTGAAGTACAAGG
>NW_022688527.1:0-1693 GCF_011630105.1 Anneissia japonica | reverse complement strand
TATTGTAGCTTTTAAAATACATAAATGATTTGTTAAAAAGAAACACTTTTGAATGTTTTGGTGTGGGATAAGAAGAGTAGGTTAAAGCAGAATAATAAAAAAAACTTGCTCACGAAAAAACCAAGCGACAAATTTACTTACTGATCCGACAGTACCAGGAAAGTTGAAGAAAACATCGGGTCCATGTCTACAAGGCATTTGTCGCAGTACTTGTAATAACTTGGTTGAATATTTTGGCTATACAATATAAAATATAAAGACTAAATTTAATTGTTTGAATATAAATAATAGCGCAACTGACAATTATTGAATAAATTCAATAACAGAACACACTTGTTTAAATATAATTATACAGCCTCTCAAATAATTGCTGCTTTTTAATAAGCATCAACACCAAACAAAAAATATTAATTAATGAATAAACCAGAATCATTTCCCAAAGTATACCGACGACCATGTGATGCACGCCTATCATACTGCATATGCACTTAATTTTAATTAGCTTGGAAGCATGCATATTCAAGTCTAAATATGTTGGTTGTAAATTCTGAATTTGATATTAATAACAATAATAATAATAATAATAATAATAATAATAATAATAATACTTAAACAATAATAATTAATAATTCTGTTTTACAATGCTTTTTTTTTATACTTTTAACTGTTGTTGTTCACGTCATTTGCAATGATATTGATCTGCTTAATTTTAATTATTTGGAAGCATGAATATTTAAGTCTAAAATATGTGGTTGTACTGTAAATTCTAAATTTGATATTAACAATAATAATAAATAATAATAACAATAAATAATAATAATAATAATAATACTTATACAATATTAATTAATAATTCTATTTTACAATTTGCTTTTTTATACTGTTAACTATTTGGTGTTGTTCAAATTGTTATTTTTTAATGATATATCGATCTGCATATTGTTTAATGGTCTGAGTTATTTGGGCTTATTTATTCTTGTTTGTCTCTTCTAAGTTTAGTGTATCACATTTCTGATGTCTCTATATATATATTACATTTTTATATGTTTCTATGTCCAGTGTTTCTATGTTCTATTTTAACTTATAATTTACATGCAATTTGGCCTCCGGACCATGATATGTGGAATTTTTAAGTACAATTGTATTTAATAAATATGTTGATTTTTTTTACCATCTCGTCCATCTGAAATGAATATGGGACAAAATTTGTTTACAATCCCCAAACATAAGGTCACAACTTATAGTTTACAGAATGTTTAAATATAACAATTATACAGTTTGTAAACAATGTCAAAACATTGGTTAATACATCAAAACACTGTGTACTGTGGATGTCAAAGTGCCTCCTTGTCAAATCTGAATTTCATCCAGATAGACATTTAATATTCTTTACACATATATTGCACATAACAACATAAAAACAGTGCCACAATATGTGCTCATTAAAGCAAATTATACATTAGAGACCGTTAGTGAATCCTGATATGTGTTAGTAAGCTTGTAACAACTCTCAGCTTGATCATGTGGATCAACAGCATTGTGGATTGTTGTAGCACATGCTACTGTTATGTTGTCAACCTATGTGTTTATGAGATTATTTTAGCCTGTATTCATCCATCAGGCTGTAGAAAATTCAACATCCTGATCTCTATCCAATAACTGCTATGATTGGATAATAGAAAAAGAGTGTGGA
>NW_022688526.1:0-625 GCF_011630105.1 Anneissia japonica | reverse complement strand
TATCATGAAACATGCATTGACTGAAAATAGTGTAAATAAAATCTCAAAAATTACTTCAGGTTGTGCGGTGCATACGGTACACATAATTCTTATCCAACCATGCCAAAAATCCTGCGTTACAATCGGTATGGAGGATTATGCAGTGAGAGCACGAATCCACGGGATGATGAGTTCTTTCCTCTGCCATACATTAGCCATGACGTGTAGGATCGTGAATAAAAAAAAAGCAATGGTGACATTATGGTGGTATTTATATAAACAAATATAATTTTGAATTTACAGAAAACATATCAAAGAAAAATAAATAACATATAACAATAACTACACAATAAAAACATACAAAAAGTCCTTTTACCGCCAACGCACATTGCGTCATAATAAATCTTTGCGAACAACTGACCAACCAGAGCATGTTATTTAATAGCTAAGAATACGCGAATGTCCCAAAGGCACGCATGTTTACGCACGCTAACGCTGTTTAAGGTTCCACACTTGGTAACAATATTCAAGGAAAGTACTTCTATCTTATGTATGAGGAAAATAATAAACAAATCGGCGTGATTCCAATCCATTTTAAAAAGAATTAATGACTGAAAAATCTAAAATCCGGGTTTTATTTGATGGC
>NW_022688525.1:0-963 GCF_011630105.1 Anneissia japonica | reverse complement strand
TTGACTACAAGTCAATGATGATGACGAAGTTCACTATATAAGAATGTCATTTCCGACCATCTAGACGTACTATTTCCTCAAATTTTCGAGTGGCGTGTGGGATCACGGCTTTGAAGTGGTATAGTGTAAAGTATTTAGAACAAAGACAATGTTTTAAAATTTATTTCCTATGGTATATCACACATACGAATTTGATCACTATGTTGCCGAAAATCGCTCATAGAAAAAAAAGAAAGAAAAGAGATCAAGACAAGTAATAGTGATGAAATAAGAGTGTCATTTCCGTATATCATTTTGGAAAAAAATATAAGCTTACGCCACATTGGGCACTAGAAGAAAAAGTACAGCAGCCAACAAGTTTAAAAAGCTGCTTTTCTACGATAGGAAAGTCGAGAGTGCTAGTGACATGTTTCGATCAGATGAAGATAACGTCATCGATTTTGCTTTTTTTCAGCAAAGAATAAATCCTGGTAATATTATATACATTTTTGGTTGTGAAAAAACGTGGAGCGCCAACGGTGAGGGGGCAGGGGCTGACACGTGGCACTATCCCACTCGTAGGGGAAGACTCGTCCCCCGCCCCCGTCGGGGAAAAGAGTAGATTTTGTAGTGGAATTAGATAATGTTAACAAAATTATATCACAGGTTTTTATGTTCATTTAAGCAAACCGTTCTTCATTGAGCTATATGTTTTAATTTTCATCACTTGTAGTAAAAAATAAATTAAATTGCCATTTTATTGTAAGTTATGACTATCAGTGAAGCTGTGCTTCTGAACCATAGAGCACTATCGCTATAATTTCAAGTTGCTTGACTCACCTACTAAAGAGATTGTCGTGTTGAAAACACTGACTGATGGATTCGTTGTTGTACGGTCTCAGTAGAATAGATACCGTAATAAAACAGAAAGGGATATCATTTTTTATTAAGCTTTGTTATTTCTGTTCAAGTAATTTACTTATG
>NW_022688524.1:0-550 GCF_011630105.1 Anneissia japonica | reverse complement strand
CAAACAATCAAGGTGTAGATAAGGTGCCACCAACTGCAGGAGCCTTATATCAGCATATATTGCGTGTACATCTGCAGGCCATATATGGAGCCAGGATTCTGTTATTCATCCAGAAATCCCTGATCCATGCAAACTGGGCTGGTTTATGAAAGATGGTAAATTGAGACCTGTCTTGTCAGAAAAGCAGGCTGGCCCTGAAGCAGTTGCTGAGCTGTTGTCTAGTGTTTATCATTCATCAGACAGTGACAGTAATGAAGAAAGTGATAATGAACATTAGCATATTATAAAATCACTGATGTAGGTAAATATAAGTAAATCACAGTATGTAATATGGTTACATAATACTAACACACACACACACATTATACATATATATATGATATATATTTATATATGATATATATATATATGTGTATATATATATGTATATATATATGTATATATATATAATATAAATCAAGGTAGCGGTTAACACTGTTAAAACATATATATGATTTAACAGTGTTAACGGCTACCTTGATTTATATTATATGCACCTATTTGTTTCTAG
>NW_022688523.1:0-993 GCF_011630105.1 Anneissia japonica | reverse complement strand
GCTCTAGGCATATGCGAACAAAATTTCCTTTCATGAGTGATGAAATTGTCAAAAAAAACAGAGCAGAGTTGTCACATGAATTTTCAAGAATGAATCTATTACATAAGATCTGTTGCATTAATGAGGATGGACTTATCAGGTATCTTCCATAACAATTTATAAATAATTACTTCCAACATAAAGTTTATTTCATCATCTTCCTGTCTCTTATACACATCTAGATGTGTGTCTTCACAGCTTCTGGGAACTTGTCCCTAATCGCCCACACAGTGCAAGATGGGATGACCCTTCTGTCAGATTTCTTTAGCCTGTTAAAATCCTACCACATGAAAGCCATCGATATCCATCATGTCGGCATTTCTTGTAAGAAGAGAAGTACAATAAAAAGTTTGAACAGACTAGTTTTAAAAAAATCAGAGTGACTATTCTTACACCATTCAAAAATAATTAGTATTGATATTACAGTACAATATCTTTATAAGGAAGTAATCATTCTGGCACTAATCATCAATAATAATTTTTGTTGAAAATTATATATTCTAATTAACCATCACTGTGAAAAGCCCACATTCAAATGCATTGCAAAGTAGTGTAACATAGCTGCGACCTAATTATTTTGAATAGAATTTATTACTTCATTAATATAATACTTTTTTGTAATATAAAAATTAGTTTAAAAATGAAGACAATAACAATATATGTACAATAGAGTATCTTGATTCTCAACCTTTTCTAATGTACAGTAATAATAACGCCCCTGTATTTTGACCATCAAAATGGCTGGACATTTGACCCTCTACTAGTTTTTGATCCAGCATGGAACCAGCAGGGAAACGCCTAGTGCAGGTGGTTGTATTTCCGAGCAGAATGCCGAAAATTAGTCTTTGAACTATACTGTATATAACCATTGGCAATGTATCTCTGCACATTTTCCAAGCCATTTTCCGCGCAAATTTGAGCTAGTTTTCAAGGTATCATCCACATTCCACGACG
>NW_022688522.1:0-1373 GCF_011630105.1 Anneissia japonica | reverse complement strand
AAAGCATTGTGTTATTATCTAAACGTGTTGCGTTATCTCAACGCTTTGTGTTTATATTTTCAACGCGTTGTATCAGGACTATTATACTTATAGGACAGTTAATGAGTCCTAGGGGAATGGTAATTTGTACATGTAAGTTGTACACCAAGTGTCTTTAGTCAGTCATTCCTGATGATGACATAATTAATGTCAAAATATTGAATCCCGATACGATGGCGTGTATTTCGATATTTGGAGTATGTATTGAGTATGTATTACTATTTTCTCTATGATTATGCTATCTATCTGAGATTAATCAGTGGACCTTTCGGTTTAAGTGTCTTTAGGATGTACACATTGCCGTAGCCAGGATTTTCAAACAGTGCGGGACAATATCGCGGAGAACTCACTTTACGTGTAAATTCAAATAATGTGGACCCATTTTCTTAAAAGTTGACCCATTATGCAAAAAATATGAAAAATGTGGACCATTGTCTTAAAAATATGAGAAACATGGACCCTTTTTTTTTTAAAAAAAGCGGACTCATTTTTTGCATAAAACAGCATAATTTAGACCCATTTTAAAATATGGACCTATTTTTTGTGAACCCAATAGAAAATTGTGCGGGACTGTCCCAACTGTCCCAATACCTTGCTACGGCATTGGATGTACTGTGCAGTATTTGACATTTGTGTGTAGCCTTCTTCGTGGACTTGCTGCTCCACTTGTGTGAACTGGCCTCCGGGTTCACTGGAAGGGTCACCCTCTCTAAACAATTTAAAGTAAGTCAGTACAGTAGGTTAAGTTAAAAGTAGTTTGAGGGCTGCTGGACATGTCTTAATATTGTATTATTATACTAAACCTCCTTCATATGGCAATATGAAATGTAATAAGCCTCGCTGTCAAATATGCACACATATAATCACTAACGACAAAATCACACTCTCAGTCACTAACCACAAAATTCACCCCCCCCCCCTCAACTCACATGTGACTCTACCAACGTGATTTACATCATAATCTGTAATGCATGTGATCATGGCACCTACATCGGTGAAACCGGAGCTACCTTTAGAAGTAGATTTAATAATCACAAATCATCAATCCGCACCGATAAGAACCTTCCGATATTCACGCGAGTCAATTCTCCTAACCATAACATCAATGATTTGAGATGTGTACTCATAGCAACTTTAAATCTCTGAATGATCGCCGCATTTCCGAACTCAAACTTATACTTAAACACAAAACCCACACCATAGGCCTCAATAAAGATATACCGGTAGATTTTCTCAGTGATTACAACTTCCTATACAATTAATTCTCACCATCTCCATTCAGTTCACAATTGACATCTGATATATGCTTTCTCTATTAACACCATACCATTATT
>NW_022688521.1:0-2200 GCF_011630105.1 Anneissia japonica | reverse complement strand
AGAAAAAAAGTTAATTTCCAGCCCTGCTGCGACAGTCAATGTATTTATGGGCATAACTAAATAATATACATTCTCCAGTGTATTATATGCTCGATATAAAAATAAGTGGACTTTTACCCAGGTTTGATGGCACAGTTTGGAACATTGATAATACAGCTGTCATTCTTTATGTGTGATTCTTGGTATTCTTCAGTTGATCTTACATCCATTATTAAGATGGAGTTGTTAGCATCACCAAGTAAATTGTACAGGTCAAAGGATGACAGTTTTCCATTAGTTCCTATTGGAAAATCAAATGTGATAACATATTACTATAACATAACTTGTCAATGCAGCAGTTTTAAAAACATATTCAGTTTGATTTAACACAAGCTTTTCGAGGCATCGAGCATTCCCTGCAAAAATTCACTAAAAAAGATTTTTTTTTAGAAAATATGCATGCATTACTCTGTTTATTATAAACAATTAAAAAAATATTGGCATAAATTTTATATTTACTCAAAAGAATTAAAAAAATGAGAAATACAGACTATTTCTTACCATTTTCTCGACGAATTCTTCATTACTAGGCAAATTTATAGGTTGTAGATTGCATCCACTGGAATGCTCTAGCTTTTATGTATACTTTATACAGTCAAAAAAGTGCGAAGTGCGTGTGAAATTGGTTTTTGTACTTCGCATCTCGCACACTGCGATCGATCGAGTAGGCCTGAGATATGTTTGTTTAATTGTCAAAATCTCGGTCAGAATCGTTTTTTTAACAGATTTGAAATAATTCCTATGAAATATTATATTTTACAAGCGTCGATACTAGCAATGGAAAATATCATGTGGGCCGTTTTTATGTGTGAACAGAACCTAAACCGAGGTAAGGTTAGGCCTAGCCTAGCAGTGTTGGATAGGCTAATGTTTTCGGCGCCTCCTATGTTTCTTCACAGACCTATCACAAAATCAAACATGAAAAATCCATCCGCATTTATTTTTTGTGCGAAACACAAAAAAAAAATCAAATTTCAGTCTTGTTTTACATTTTTTTCATGTTTAGGAATGTCTAAATTCAGTTAAATTAGCAATTTGGTATTACATTTATAAATCTTTATAAATTATATAAAAATCAGATTTTTCTTAACAACTGAAATTTTGCCGGGAATGGGGTTTTAACATAAAATATATTGTGGATAGTAGACCTAATCTAGATACCTATTGTAAATATTGGTCACTTTTACAGAAAAAAAATAAACATAATCAATAATAATACATTTTCAATTTTTACAAATAATACAATTGGTGAGAAATGACTTGTTTTAGCAATACCCAAATATAATAGACAGTACAAGTGATTCCTGCTGATGACATAATTAATGTCGAAATATTGAATCCTACACAATGGCATGCATTTCGATACTTGGAGTATGTATTATACTATCGTACAGGTATAAGTTATTGAATTTTAATCATATTTTTACATTTATCTCAATTTGGCAATGTACATCATCTGATTTTTTTTAACTACATCAGAAATTTGAATGTTATCACTATCGCATGTATTTTGATGACATAATCCAAAACATGAATCAAATTATTGAAGACAATCTGTCCGCATCAAAGGAGCAAATTAACAAACATGAGGGGCACAGATTGGATGTATTCTGACAAACGAGTCCTGTTTAAGAAGAAGCTGGGGTCAATAATGAGAGATGACACTAGATATAGAAATGAATGAAGTAATTGCCAGGTGATGGCCTGAAATGTCCCCCAAAACATCTGTATATCTAGGCCAAACAGGTGAACATGCATACCAAATAGACAATCACAATTCTAATGCCATTAACAGGACAAAGGATCACAGCTGAATAAAGCTTTTATATGAGTTAAGAGAACATGGTGAATATTTATGAATGCCTTATATGAAGTATATTATATGCAAACTTCTTAATATCGAGTTAAAATTTGTTGTTTCAGTTGTTCCTTTTTGATGGCAGCATGAAATTGCAGTTTACATCTATAAAAGGTCTGTGTTACTTTAAAAAAAAATTTATAATACTTTTATTATTAAATGAAAACAACGTTTAAAATTAGTATCCCAATAATGTCCTAAGTTTTAAATTTTGATTTTAATATGAAACAATGCAACATACTGTGAAGTCCCCAAACACAATACTTTGTCGTAATGATCGTAATGAAATACCGTATTGTCTCT
>NW_022688520.1:0-600 GCF_011630105.1 Anneissia japonica | reverse complement strand
TGTCTGACTTTGTAAATGTTGGTGTTCTTACAACTGAATTCTGTTGAGCATCGTCCGAGGACGGACGTATATTTTGGAGGGGTGAGGGCCAGTTTTTATGTAACCGCTCTACCCACAATACATAAGATGATGCCTTAAGATTGAGGTGAGCGGGGTTCGGATAGGCTTGACGAAGGAGGCACTGGACTTGTAATGAATCAAATTAAACAGTGTTTGGCTATAAGTGAGCATATATTATATCATCAAATCGAAATTATACAAAATAGCAATTAATGCTAAAACGCAGTCAGGTAATAATAATATAATAAGTACAAGTTAAACTTATAATTTGTTGACAAACATCTTGCTCGATGTATTTGAATCACTCAGTAGGGATGCTGTTGATTTGTAGGTCTTAACACTGTTCACGATTACCAAGTCTTCTTCTCTCAACACCTGAATTTGTTGAGCAATGGAGAGTGTTAGACAACTAGGTTTTGACAGGAGAACCTACTGCTCTCTTTAGCTTAAGAGTAGATGTTGTGTAATGCTCAAGCCTTTTCTTATTTTAACATCTAATCTACGGACTAAACTACCAATATTCTCTATACAGGCCTATTA
>NW_022688519.1:0-695 GCF_011630105.1 Anneissia japonica | reverse complement strand
TTTGTGTAGTCTTCTTGTAACGAAGAAAGTATCTGCTAAAGATGCCTCAACTTTACGATGGAAAAAATTCAAAACTCTGCCAAACAATCAAGGTGTAGATAAGCTGCCACCAACTGCAGGAACCTTATATCAGCATATATTGCATGTACATCTGCAGGCCAATATATGGAGCCAGGATACTGTTATTCATCCAGAAATCCCTGATCCATGCAAACTGGGCTGTGTACTGATATGTGTAACTGCGAAGCGGAAGGGAGTTTCTGCAACAACTTTCCATTGTTGTCGAGTGTTTCTGATTCATCAGACAGTAACACGTTATATCGTCATTGCGGACTTATAAAATCCGCATACGCCTTATAACTTAAAGAAAATGCATACATTTAGAGTCCGTACTGAGCCCAAAAAATCCGCAATGAAAATATAACGTGTTCAGTGATAGTGATGAAGAAAGTGATAATGAACATTAGCATATTATAAAATCACTGATGTAGGTAAATATAAGTAAATCACAGTATGAAATATGGTTACATAATACTAACACACACCCACACATTATATATATACAGTATGTATATGTATATATATATATATATGTATATATATATATATGTATATGTATATATATGTATGTATATGTACATATATGTATATATGTATGTATATATATATATATAGATGTATTTATATATATATAT
>NW_022688518.1:0-664 GCF_011630105.1 Anneissia japonica | reverse complement strand
TGGTTTATATAATATATATACAGTAATATAGGGGTAGTTGTGTAAATGTTAGACACTACATGATGCAATATTAATATTTTATTTCATAAGATTGTAGGAGAACCTGTCCCCCACTTCAGTGTAAATACAATTAAGTGTTCTTATTTATTAAAAAAAAAACTAACAATACAGTTTGTATATGTGCACACATACATATAATTTTTCGTAACATACTGTACATGCAACATTTTAGTACTTTTCGAAGGAAGGAATTTATACTTTCTTGGTTTTAATAATAATCATAGGTATTCATTCTAAAACTTAAATTAGCATGGTGCATAAATTCTACTTGGCATAAAATGTCATTATAAACCACAATTCCCCCTAAACTGAAGTCCTCTTATATTAAATTCCCCTATTAAATATCATATTGAATTTCCACATTATTGCATTTCAGATGACCAACCTACTTACTGTTCACTTCATTTACATATTAAGATAAAAATACTTATAAAATTTTAAATATAAAATTATATAATTATTATTATTTGGAAAATGCTTTCATATTAACTGTAAACAGCAGTAAAAATAGGCTCCCAGTGGGAGTGTGTCTACTGCTTGACATGTTTTTTTTTTTTTTTTTAACTATTTTAGGCAACGTGCAACCATGCGCACTTTGCTCTTG
>NW_022688517.1:0-933 GCF_011630105.1 Anneissia japonica | reverse complement strand
GAACCGGCGCAGAAACAACCGTTACGGGATCAACCGAAGTCGCAGCATTATCCCCGAGAAGCATTTCTTAACGACGCAGACTATTCGTCGGAACGACCGCAAAAGCTTCGATCGAAAGGTTGCCGACCGTCGCTCAAGATCCGAGAATTCACCGAGATCAGAGAAGGACGAATGCAAAAGAAACCTGCCGGCAGACATCGATTCCGTTCACAAAGAGGTGAGTAAAGACGTATTTTATCTATCTCCCGTCACACTCTGCGCCTGAGACGATAGCCTAGAGAAATTAACTTATAATTTGTTTAATTACTTTTCCGTTTTCCAGCTGGAAGATGTGAAAAGATCCATACGAAGGTTCAGGATCGATCTGTGCTGGCTGAACGAAATGCTGAACAAAATGGGACTGAAAAATTTGGAACACGACGTCCTGGTTCACCTCGATCGAGCTTGCAAGAGCATCGACGAACGTATCCAACGAGATGTGTTTTCGAGCGAACGAAAAATACGCATTCGTGAACTGAAGGACGTCTACGAATCGATCGCCAGCGGCCGAACGATGGTGCAGGACATAAAAACGAGCTACGGCATGCGATGACAGAATCGCAGAGACTATATTTATTTTCGAATAAAGCAATTTTATTATTAGATGTTGTAAATAAAATAACGTTTTTTCTAGATATATTTGAAATATCAGATTACTTACAAAGTTTGAAATAAAATCAAGTTCAACGATACATTTTAGTCTTCTTCGATTATTTAGCTTCGAATCTAAAGTTTCCTTTTTCGTAACTTCGTTCGGGACCGATGACGTAGACGGCCAGTACCGATGACGTCTTGTATTAGCTTCGATAGAGAACAAAGTTGGAAATACCTTTAGCACCACTTAGTTACCTTACTGCGACCGAGCCGTCAACATGCCAAAGTGTGAACCTGGTA
>NW_022688516.1:0-527 GCF_011630105.1 Anneissia japonica | reverse complement strand
AAATAAACACATTTTTAATACGATTTTGCAATTATACAACTTCATTTATTTTTATAAAAATGTACATAAAATTACATTTTTAATACGATTTTGCAATTATACAACTTCAAATATTGGAATACAAGCTGCTGTCTCGTAAGAATTTCGTAGGACGCGTTAAGAGTGACAAAATATTCTCTGTATCTACTGGAACCGAGCCACATAGCTTGTATTCCAATATTTGCATTCACACCTGGGCTGTGTATATATATTGCCTTGGTTTGGCTCTGTAATCATTAGTGGTCGTGGGACTACTGTTGTTTAGACCCTACCTAAGCTGGTTGAACGTTTCGTTTGGGTCTATACCCTAGCTGCACTGATGAGGCCTGGAAGGCCGAAACGGATCCGTCTGCAGATATTGGGATCACTTCCAGTGGATGCTTAGTTTATTTTGTCATTCTGATCGGATTTTCTCTACTGTTCCGTTTTAATTTTAAATAGTTTTGCATTATGTGGCCGTTTGCTGTTTTTTGGGTTTTTCCCATTTG
>NW_022688515.1:0-1370 GCF_011630105.1 Anneissia japonica | reverse complement strand
TGAATTCAAAGAAAGTGAATTATAGCTATGACGTCATTTTGGAAAATACGCATTTGAGCGTATCTTGCTTATCCTTGGTCGATCGTCTTCCAACTTTGAGTATGTTATAGCTGAGACAATTCTCTTTCATATATTTGACATCTTTTTACATTTTGATGACGTCATCATGGTCAAAAAAATTGTTTTTTTCTGACCCCCTCATTTCTCTTTCTTTAAAAGCGTTGATGAGCCCATATCATCTTAACCATTCGTCATTTCTGAATCATATTAAGTGAGCATAATCTTCAGGTCAAGGTTGAATGTCAGGTACCTTAGTTTTCGGTTTGCGCGACTTTTCGTGCACGTACGCGTGCGTCAACATTTATATATGCATAAAACCATGAATGTTTTTAATCAGTTATAGCTCCATAGGATGAAAGGTGACCCCCAATTTTTATTACATATTCTGAAAGCACATGAGTTGTAGATACGATTTTATAGATCATAATGGCTGATCGGACATTTTGACGTCATCATATTGCCCTTTGAATTAAGAAAAAATTTAATTTTATTTATGACGTTATTACTTTTTATACTCGTTTGAACGTACTCGCTTATCTTGATTGATTGTCTCCCACCTGTGAGTATGTTATAGCTAAATCAATTCTCTTTCGGACGTGTCCATTTATTTTTTTTTTTGGTGACGTCATCATGGTCAAAAGAATGCTTTTTTGGAGCCTTCTCATCTTTCTTTCTTGAAAGATGTAAACACATTGAAAATAGAGGGCGGCAGACTGTATTTCGACACTATCAGACCGAAAGTTTGTATACTGTAAAGGCAAATATCGTGTGGCATTACCAACCAACAGGGGGTTTTAAATTAAACTTGACAAGGTTTAAATTCATGTGCCATTATCGTCGTCAGGCACGTCGTTTTAGGTATTCGTACTTGTGCGTTACAATTTTAAAATTGTTAATATCACTTTTCAGATAATTTAAAGCACGTTTCAGGTCATTTTGAATATTCCAAAACTTTCCAAAATTGACAAGCCGTACGCTCATTTCCACGCCCACAGCACGTACTGAAGCTGGAAATTACGTTTCGGTTACATGTGTTGGGTTTGTGACACTGTATTAATACTACCGTGCGCACGGACGTTAAGACGTATGTGTACACATTCGTAAGTCCTTAAAATGCTCAAAATTACTCTTTTCATTTAAAATTTCTTTTAAAATGCTCAAAATTACTCTTTGAATAGAGCATGTTTTAGCATATAATACTTTTCAATCAGAACCGTGATTGCTTCGTGAGGGTCAAAGTACGGTGGATCACCTAACTCGTCCTCAGTGACGAGTTCAAATCTAGTTTTTATTCTACCTTTCCTTCCATT
>NW_022688514.1:0-1456 GCF_011630105.1 Anneissia japonica | reverse complement strand
ATTGGGTGCAACTTTTCGATACTCTCTTGAAAAATCTGTGATTGCCGACTCTGGGTCAAAAAAAATGCACATATAATTTGGGAAACACTTTAACAAAAAGCTAGTTATTATTTTTTTTTGAATGCAAAATATGAATTTGTTTCTTACCATATTCTCTCAGTTCAGTTGGATTAACAGGTCGTGTGTGGTTTATTAACGTGTGTACCTTAGCAAATGTTTCAAAAACTGGTGTGTGCTTCTTTTTTATTTTTTCTAATGCTGTGTTTAGAATTTTTGCTGAGCTGATCGGGCATTCTTCTAGATCATTTTTAAGGGCAGAGTTCATACCAGTCATCAATTTGTCAATGATGTTAATCTAAAAAATAAAATAAAAAATAATGAAATAAAAAAAATTTGTTTTCAATTACAAAAATATTGTAGTTATTGATACGGTACAGTACTTACCTTGCAGGCTTTGTGAACATGATTTCCAACGAAGCTTTTCCCATGATATTGTTGTCTTGGTATTTTATTAGCATGCAAAACATCATCCATACTTGTTGCCAAGGGGCCACTTGCGAATTTCAGCTCTTGATCTATATGATTTTCCTGGATTTGTAAAAAAAGGGGATGAAAAAAATACTAAAAGTTTACAAACAATATAATAGAGGGATGCCATTATTGTCATTATTATTATTATTATTGTTATTATTATTATTATTAATATTAAATAATAAGAAAACAATTTCTTGTCACTATTATACTGTATGTTATTATGTTAATAATATAATTTAGCTTACCAAGTCTTTCACCTTCTGTTCTTTCACAGCAATTTCGTAGCAGATGTCTGCTACTTTGTTGGACATTACATCACTATTAGCAAGGATTGATAACGGGAGTTCATCCCGCATCTGCTCAATAGCGTCATTCAAGGATCTGATTTCAGTAATACTGTTGTTTCTCATTGTGGCGGCCTCTGAAATGGCTGTTTCGAAGTCTGTCAATTCATGATCACCTGAAAAAGAATACAAATCTATCTAAGTACAGTATTTTGGAATGCATACTATTCTCAAGGAGTGTACATAACATGTTTGAAAACATACCTACTAGTTGGATCAAGAGTCCTCTGTCGCAAATAAAATATTTGACAGTCAATATCGTGGACATCTCTTTCTAAAATATCGAACAGTTTCTTAAATATCCCAAGTGAGATATGTAGCGAAGGTATTGAAACCTGTAAAAATATATGTTATTAGTGTCAGAATTAGAAAAGTACTTCTTGATTCAGGTAAGCATCTGTAATGTTTAAAAATTTAATTGTTAAAGAGTGACCACTAATAATAAGTTATTTTTACTAACCTTGTCTAACTTCAACAATATAATATACAAGTTGTTTTTAGAAAGAGTTGCCGGAAATTATATTTTTTTTTTCATTTTTGTATACTAACCTTATCTAACTCGATGTTGAGCATAGGTT
>NW_022688513.1:0-508 GCF_011630105.1 Anneissia japonica | reverse complement strand
TAAGTGTGTTTAGTAGTAACCAATGAATATTGGCTAACTCTGGCACTAATTTGCTAAAATAAATTCATAATAATTTATGAAAGATAACATGGGCACTACTTTAGTAAGTTGGGCACCAGTTAAATGTGTTTAGCAGTAATCAATGAATATTGGCACTAGACGTACTAAAATAAATTGATAATAATTGATTATAGATAACATGGGCTCTAATTTAGTAAGTTGGGCACCAGTTAAGTGTGTTTAGTAGTAACCAATGAATATTGGCTAACTCTGGCACTAACTTACTAAAATATCTTGATAAAAATTGATTATTGATGACTTGGGCACTACTTTAGTAAGTTGGGCACCAGTTAAGTGTGTTCTGTAGTAATAAATTATTATTAACTAACTCTGACACTAATTTGCTATATAAATTGATAATAATTAATTATAGATAACTTGGACACTACTTTAGTAAGTTGGGCACCAGTTAAGCGTGTTTTGTAATAATCAATTAATGTTAGCTAAT
>NW_022688512.1:0-506 GCF_011630105.1 Anneissia japonica | reverse complement strand
GTATAGTTGCGTTATTGCTAACCTGTGGGTAGTCGTTCTGACCTTTCGCTACAATTCGATTAACTTTGGCTGACCTGCGAGAGAGAAGAATGGCTACGATCGAACAACTGAAAATCAAGCGACGAAACCGGAAAGGGAACTTGACAAGAGTCCTGAAAGAATTATTCAATTTGGTGGAGCGGAACGCCAACCAAGCAGACATAGCTGAAGTGAAAGCGAAAGCTAAGTCACGATTCGAACTAGTTGAAGCATGCCACGACGAGCTAGTGGAACTGATCGATAGCGACGAAAGCTATGAAAAGGAGCAGGAGTGGATGAGCCGCTGTCAAGATGAATTCATGGCAGAGATGGCGAAATTAGAAGAATTCAGAAATGAAACTAAAGCTACACAAGATGTGGTAGAGGTAAACCAGAGTGATGAGAATGGTTTAGTAAATCATACTACCAATGATAATATTTCTGTAAATACTGTATCTGATGATAGTTTGTCTAATGATAACTTATCT
>NW_022688511.1:0-627 GCF_011630105.1 Anneissia japonica | reverse complement strand
AAACGATCTATCTTAAATTTTCTTTCTCAAGTTTTGGGACTATTAAGTTTTTAAATAACTTAGAAGGCAAAGGAGGGCAAGCGCGCGAAAAAAATTTTTGTGCTTTTAATTCTAATTTCGTCGGAATTGATCAAAACTCCCTAATTGTGCAATTTTTAGAGGAAATTGGCCTACTTCAACAAAATATCCGATTTAAAATTTGAGATTTTCAGGCACTTTCCCGGGTGAAAAGGGCATTCAATGGGGAAAGACTTTCCACAGCTGGATATTTTCCCCTTGTCCCCCGGTTATTACGCCACTGCGGAGAATACCTGACTAAGAGCTTAGATCAAATGCGCTATGGACACTTTTTGAAGTGGAGAATGGGTTGCAGGCAGGGGTATTGTGATATCTGTTCATTATACCTTCCTTTTTATTCTTGTCTTTATTTTTCTCTTCTCTTTTCCTTTCTATTTCTTTCCCCTTCTTTCTCTTTCCCTCCCTCTCCCCTCTTTCTTTTCTCTTCTTACCCAGCCAGCCCTGTACGAAGGCTTGGTCAGCCCGGTAAAACCGTCAGTGGGGTGGGGGGAACAGTCTGCCCTGCCCGCCTGTTACGCCACTGTTTATAAGATGAATGGGAATATGAAT
>NW_022688510.1:0-1905 GCF_011630105.1 Anneissia japonica | reverse complement strand
TCACTGAGAGACGAGCTTGGCGTTCCATAGAAATGACCGGCGGCTCGCGATTTTTTTTTCCGTACGAAACATTTACATGAAACTCCACTCGGGTTGTCTCGACTGACTCGACTCGAAAATCGCAATTCTGAAGGTCAAAAGGTCATCAACCAACGATTAACGTCTACAAAACTTCTGAGATACAGGATTGCTGCTCGCTGTCAGATTTTGAAAAAAAAACAAAACACATTGCCATTCTAATATAATGGGGGGGTCGTTTAAAACGACATGTATTATTTGATTTCGCTGCACGAATAATAAAAAGTGTTAAGCCCTATTTGAATTTGAGTTACATACTGTGAACATTTTTATTTTTTATTTGGCCGCGGTTTTGGATAATTGTTTAACCTATGCCATGACGAATTCGAGTCAACTCGGCCCCAAGTCAACTAGTCCCAATGTCAACTCGGCCCCATGTCAACTCAGCCCCAATTTACTGTGTGTTTTTAAATTGTTGCCGCTGTTATTTCGTTTCATTTACATGCACTTACAATAATTAAAACTGCATTAATAAAAATAATATTAAAATGATATTAATAAAAATTATACAAAGGTATATAGAATAACTTATAATAAATAACAATATAAAATTGGGGCCAAGTTGACTTGGGGTTGGTTGACATGGAGCCGAGTTGACATAGGGCCGTGTTGACTTGGGGCCGAGATGACTGGGGCCGAGTTGACTTGGGGCCGAGTTGACGTGCTTCCGCCTAGAATTACTAAAAATTAAGGCAGGGAGTTTGGATTATAGGCCTAATATAGTATACTGTAGGTGCTTTTTGATTACAAGGCTTAGGCTAAGTTAATTAATGGCGAAATTATATATGGTTATTTATAATTATTATTTTTTATATATTATTGTTATTAATATTATGGTTATTTTTTATTTAGGCCAAGTTCATTAATGCCAAAGTGATATATTTAATTTATTATATCTAATATTTTTTTACTCACTGTCCCATTTTAATTTCATGTTTTAAATTTTGTTCAAAATTTCAGTCAATGCATGCGAAGCGTGACTGTTGTGTTAGGCCTTGGAACCTACAACAACATACAAGAAGCTCACAGTTAGTTACAGACGTAGCCTACATCCCATAAATCGGTAAGATTTTATAGGCCTGTCGTAGGTAAATAAAGAACAGTACAGTAAAGGTAATAGAATACTCCAGCGTCACGACATTGCAAAGTGCCTGCTCTTGTTCGTATATCAAACTCGAGTCGAATCAATCCGAGACGACCCGAGTGGAGTTTCATGCAAATGTTTCGTACGGAAAAAAAAAATCGCCGGCGGCTCAACTTGTCGGCGGCTCAACCGGTCATATTCCGTACAGGTAGGTAGTAGCCTAGGTTCCTAAGCTATCCTTCCTAGCCTATACCGGCTTTTAGGGGGCACCGGTCATAAAAAAGTGAGCTCAATCAGCTTGGAAGAATCATGTCCAATACGCCTTTTTCACGAATCGGTAGACATCTTGAAGTGATGACAAACATTGCGAATCAGTGGTGCGTAACCAACAGAAATAAGATAAGCTTTTGGGCTGATTTTCTGACATCATGTTATTTAAAAAATCATAACTCCATAACGGGGCGTCGTATCCAAAAAGTGTTTCCAGGAAAATGTTCTTAAAAGACCAGTCTACACCACTATATGATTGAAAAAAAAATTAGGTAATTAAAATAGGTATATGCATTACAGTGCTGTAGTACTAGTAATACTCTGAACTAGCATTGTTTTAGTTACCATATGAGAGTTTCCTGTGTTAAAAACATGATTTACTATACTATACCTCTTTATAAAACATACCTTGTACTTTGTAATAAGAGAAATATGTATATTATCGCTACTTGGAACAGTAACAACTCGAAAGT
>NW_022688509.1:0-1264 GCF_011630105.1 Anneissia japonica | reverse complement strand
CTTTTTAGCTGTTGCTTATCAAATTAAATGCTAATTTAGATACAAATATTAATGATAATAATAATCATCATTATTGATAATGATGATAATGGTGATAATAAGAATAGTATGGGAGAAAATGGTTAATAATTGTTCAATGACTTAAAATCACTATCATTAATTTCTTATTATTTTTTTTTCGTTCTTCTTGCTATTCTTGTGTAGGTTGTGGTCCAGTTGTCTTATTTTTGCTTGCTGTGCATTAATGTAGTTATTTACGAAGGCTTATACCAATGTATTTTTTGGGGGGGGGGGAGTGGGGTTCACAATTTCTGTGGTGTTTACGTTTACTTTGTTTCGTATACGCAGAATGCAAGCTGTCAAATAGCACATTATATGTGATGGACCTTTTATGAACCCCTTATGCTCTACAGTAGCCCTCTTACTTTTTAAAACAGTAATTTTATCTCCGAAAGAGTTATTTTGTACTTTTATTTTTTAATTTAAAATATTTCCTTGAAAACATCATCGAGTTTTTGATTAGCATCACTAAAAAAAATGCCTTTGCCCTGAGGAAGATGGTGCTCATAAAAAACCAGAAATGACAGTGGTGAAAGTAATTAGCAACAATAGAACATTAAGTGAGCAAATAAACGAACTAATTGATGTGAAAATATATTTACATGAAACAAATACCGTACATGACAAGCACGAAATACTTAATAATAGTGCTGTGCGTGAATAGCGTGTATAAGCATAGCGCGTTGATTTATTCATTATTGTGTAAAGGCTACATTGGAATTGAAGCAGAGGTACCGCGAAATGGATAATTGATGAATATTCTGGCACCTTGAGTATGCATTGTAACCAGCTAATTCAAAAGATTGGCGATAAAACTGAAGAATTGAGGTAATGATTTTCGCCACCTAGAACCTTTGCAGGCGATATCGACAGCGAACCACTTACAAGTTTTTAAATTAAGTAATTAGTCAATAGGAAATTTGCATTTTAGTTGTTGAATGAGAAGGCTGATTAAAGAAGCATTACGCGTGTAACGTGCTCTATAATATTTATCTATTATCTATATAATATTTATATAGGCCTACAATACAAAAAAACTACAATAAAGAAAATGAGGAATAGAATGCAAACAGTTGTTTAAAATATAAATGTAAGATATATAGACATTATAATGATAATAATAATAATATATATATATATATATATATATATATATATATATACACACACAATTAGGCCTACATTAATTATGTATGTGCAAAGA
>NW_022688508.1:0-535 GCF_011630105.1 Anneissia japonica | reverse complement strand
TGTTAGGCACGGTGAGATAGCCTGAAACAAAGACTATTCCATTAAAAGTTTTAAGTTTTTCGGAAGAGTACTCGAAATATGGCGGAAAGTCAAATATTTGCACTAGGTGCTCAACTCGGCGAGATAAGCACTTTTGTGCAAAAAGTGACAATGTTAAAAAGTTGAGTCAAAATGTAATTTTTTTTTATTAGGCACGGTGAGATAGCCTGAAACAAAGACTATTCCATTGAAAGTTTGAAGATTTTCGGAAAAGTACTCGAAATATGGCGGAAAGTCAAAAATTTGCACTAAGTGCTCAACTCGGCGAGATAAGCACTTTTGTGCAAAAGGTGACAGTGGTTAAAAGTTGACTTAAAATGTATTTTTTTTTTGTTAGGGAAAGTAAGATAGCGTGAAACAAACACTATTCCATTGAAAGTTTAAAGTTTTTCGGAAAAGCACTCGAAATATGGCGGAAAGTCAAAAATTTACACCAAGTGCTCAACTCGGCGAGATAAGCACTTTTGTGCAAAAAGTGACAATGTTAAAAAGTTGA
>NW_022688507.1:0-761 GCF_011630105.1 Anneissia japonica | reverse complement strand
ATGGTACCTAACATGTTCATGGAAAAATAGATTACAGAGGATTTAGGCTAAACTCTGTGGAACAAACGATATGATATCAATGTTTTGGAAAAGGGGTGTGATAAGATAATTATATTGTCTTTCCTAAAGAAATATGCATGTTTGTGTTTTAATACACTACAAATCCTATTCACTTGTAACGGAAGGTTCTGGGCATACATTTGGGTCAATGACTTTCCATTGTGAATGCACCAAAATAAAATGCATCATCACCAATTTTTAAAAATATTTTCTTACTGTATATATTCCCCAATTTGATAAACATTTAAAAATAACACATATATTTCTTTTTAGGAATATTGGGCCATTTTGAAATTTTTTGACATACAAATGTTACACCCATTACAAAAACTATCAAATTGTATATTTTCTTAAATAAAAAGTGTTTTATTTTTCTTTCTAATGCTTTATCTTATTAGTTTCCAATATATTTCTTATAGAAATAATGAGCTCCATCCTTACAATACAATTAAAAAAAATATACTACATCCAATTTTAGACATTTTTTACTTGTTACACTTTCGTATGGTGAAATATGGCTAAAAAGTACGTCAATCTATCATTATTTTTTTTTACTGTGAATTGTATAATCATGAAATGACTTTTAATACGTATACTCATTTATATGATAAATATAAATGTAATATTTTATTTTAAACAATAACATTTTTAGTTATACGTTATACCTTGCTAAAAAATATTGCTTGGGCATGTCCATTTAC
>NW_022688506.1:0-613 GCF_011630105.1 Anneissia japonica | reverse complement strand
ACATAAGATGTTGACTTTAGAAACACTAAAATTTATTGGGCGAATATTTTGGCTACTTCTGTAGTCTTTGTCAATGCTTGACATAAAATGAACATGCAGTATTAAGAAAGTTTCTTAGTAATGACTTAACTGTATATTACTTAGAATTGTATATTACTTAGAAACTTTCTCAATATGTCCATTATGTCAAGCGTTGACAAAGACCACAGGATTAGCTGAAATATTCACCCAATAAATTTTAGTGTTTCTAAAGTCAACATCTTACATATTTGAGTTTCATTGCTGGTACGCTATATAACATATTTTATGTTTCAAAACATGTGGACACGTCTTTATATTATATATACAGATATATACAGTGGCGTAATGATAGGGTCGGGGCCCTCTGTATTTCAGAAACTGGGGGACCTTTTTGGGCCCCGGTCACCAATTCCATCGTGGGATTTTATATGTGCATTGTTATTCTAAATGTTTTAACGACGAAATAAATGATATAATATGGATACAGAAAATTGAAAAAAATTTTGGTCAGGGTACTAGATCGAGTAACCTATTGCTAGGGCCTCTTCGGGACCCCTAGAATTTGGGGGCCCTGCGGACCGCCGCATGAGAG
>NW_022688505.1:0-687 GCF_011630105.1 Anneissia japonica | reverse complement strand
ATTTTCATTCATTTTATTAATTATGGTTATAAAACACATGTGTATTTTTGATTGGAACTAATAATTATAATTTTTTTGGAACAGTGGCGGATTTAAAGAGGGCCCAGCTGGCCTGGCCTGGTGCCCACCTAAAGTTTTCAAAATAAAAAAATGGAGAAAAAAAAAGAAAATTATACAAGGATAAAAGGATACAATAATAATAATAATGATAATAATAATAATAATAATAATAATAATAATATTGCATCCATTCGTCCATCCATTTACTCACTCATTCTCTCACTCATTTATTCTCACTAATTTTTTCACTCATTCATTCATTATTTAATTAATTCATTTATTCACCCACTCACTCAATCACATATTCATTCATCTATTCATTTATTAATGCATTCATTCATTCATTTTCATTTATTCATTTGATTTTATTTATGCATTTATTTTTAATCATTCATTTTTATTCATTCATTTATTCATTCATTCATTTCCATTTATTTTGTTCATAGATTTACATTATGCATTAATTATGGTTGTAAAACACATGTGTGTTTTTTTAATTAAAACTAAAAAAATTTAATTTTTTGGAACAGTGGTTGATTTAAGGTCGAGCCCAGCTGGCCTGCCTAAAGTTTTCAAAATAACAAAAAATTTGGGAAAAAAGGAAAATTATACAAGGATACAATATTG
>NW_022688504.1:0-791 GCF_011630105.1 Anneissia japonica | reverse complement strand
ATAACATGCTAAAGGCTGTATTAAGCAAAAATAAGAAACACTTAACTAATAGTTAAACTATCCCCGGCCGGACACCATCCCGGTATTTCTGAGTCTAGGTTTCCGGGCTGAAATTTTATATGAAACTACTTTAATTTTTCTACATTAGTAAGTATAAACAAATACAGTAACGCTTATAAAATTAAAAACGGAGGTATTGTACACTGAGGTAACAATGCGTTTTAGCATTTCAATATAGTAGAGCGACTAAAGTTGAATTTCAGGTAGAATCGTGCACTTCTGGAAGAAAGCATGAAACTTCCCATAGTGATACTATGACACCTAAAGATCATTAAAAAAAATAGACCCCAAAAGATAACGCCTCCTAATGGCCACCATCTGACATAATTTCTGATAATTGCATTACACTCCTTAATATTGTAAAAATGGGTAATGATCTTCAATTGGCAATGACGTGCTGTAGGTATGAATATATTGGCTAAAATCAATTATTTTGGCGGCCTTATTGGATTTCAAGATGGCCGCCAAATTAATTATATTTTTGTCAATATTCATATCTACAGTACCTAGCACTGTCAATCAAAGACTGTTGCACATGTTTTCCATAACAGGGACTACCATACAGCCATCAGAAATTATGACCACCATATTAAATTTCAAAATGGCCGCCATCTTGAAATTTAATATGGCCGCCAAAATAATTAATTTTAGCCTATATATTCACATATGGCCACTACCAGACATTCTTAATGGTGGAAATAATATTTCCACTCCTTGCCAGATTATTATTA
>NW_022688503.1:0-1910 GCF_011630105.1 Anneissia japonica | reverse complement strand
TGTAATTTTCTATTGTACTGTACTTCACATAATCTGTGGTTGCCGAAAATAGCTGATAGCTCTGTCTTTTTTTAAACGGAAATTTTAATGTTTGTGCATATATAATAATATCTACCTTAATTAATATCGAATTTTTGAAATAATAATTGTAACTAATTAAAATAATAACAATCTTAATCTCAATTTTAATAGGTCTTAATAATAATGATAATGATTTGTTGTAAATTTAATTAAGGCATTCACTTTGTAAATTGAATCCCCAATTCAGCCACTGGCTGCTAAGGATTTGATATTGTAGTTGTGTTGTTTGTTTTTGTAAATAAAAGATATATATATATATATAGATATAAAAGATCAGAGAATTTGTTGGTGCTTCATTTTAGATATATAATGGTGATGTGATAATGATGAATTTTATTATTTAAAAATGTCATTTCCGGCCATTTAGCGGTACTATTTCCTCCATGGGCGTCGATCGGTGGGGGCAAGGGGGACACGTCCCCCACTTTTCAAAGCAGGGGTGACATCATATTGATTGTCTCTCCCCCTCCCCCACTTTTCACGAATGTTCTATAATTAAAACCCCACTTTTAAAAGCGAATTGAAAGAAGAACAATTACGCATGACTCATGAATTTTGTCTGTTCACTTTTCCAAGTGCGGTACATATTTTCCGGACCGCTGAGTAAAAACGCAATTGTTTATACATTTCGTAACCATCTCAGAAATCACAATTCGATTTTATGGGTGCAGCGGTTATCAGAGGCTAAATTTATTGTGAAAACAATGTACTGAACGTTGTTAAAACTGGAAGCGTGTATACTTATTAGGCCAATGTTTTTACAAACTCAAAATGTGCACAATTTCTACTATAAACGATTTGTTCCTTTTTTGTATTATTATGACCCGTACGCATATACGGTACTAGTGTTTAATATTATCTACATACATAGAATTACTGATTCCTAATTTCAAAAAAATATAGTTCGTCAATTGAATTTTATATAGCCATTATTAAACAATAATTATACAGCCTTTGACACGGACATGTCTGTCTATTTTGATTTAGTGATGCCAAAATTTTACAAACTCAGGTGTTACGTTGATGCAATCTCGCAATGATGTCATAATAATCAGTGGCGGATTCAAGTGGGGCTGAGTCGACCCTAAATTTTTCAAAATTATTTTTAAGAAATGGAAAAAACAAAGGAAAATTATGATTAGAATTTATCAGAGAGTGCCATTTCCAGCAATCTAGAGGTGTCATAATCATAAATTTTCTTTCCTCAGCCCCAAAAATGGTAGGGCTGATTTAATCTACTTTCTAAAATTGTTCAAGTCGCTACCTGTCCCTCCTCTATTTTGCTTTCCTGGAGCCGTCATTGATAGTGATAAATTAAGTAAATCACCTTTATGTTTGTGAATCAAAATGCTAACTAATTTTTTGTGTGCTCCCTATCTCCCTAGTCCTGTTTGATCGTAAATTAGACGGTATTATTTCTACTCACAATAGTGTAGTCGCAATAAATCATTATTTTTATGAATGTTAGTTTGCACTAAGTATATAAGTGGGCATAATTATGACTAAAAGGATAATTTTAAAAAGTTTTTATGATGAGTATTTCAGTGGCAGATTCAAAGGGCCCGGCTGGCCCACCATCCCTAATTTTGTTTTTCTCGAAATTTAAAAGTGGAGAAAAATGAAAATTGTATTCAAATTCAGTCTGAGAGTGCCATTTCCGAGCAACTAGAGGTGCCATAATCATAAATTTTTTTACCTCATTCCCAACCATGGTGGGGCTGAGGTGGTCTGCACTCTCCATCTGTAAAAGTTGCTCTCTGGGCCCAGCTCTATTTAAAATTATTGGATCTGCCACTGGATATTTTGAAAATTTTGTATGGAAATAAATG
>NW_022688502.1:0-1690 GCF_011630105.1 Anneissia japonica | reverse complement strand
AGCAAGCACAGGCTGATCAAATGAATTAAAATGGAATGGCATCCATTCAAAGTTGGGACCAGCCCAAAAAGTGCAAAAAAGTTGCAAAAATGCAAAAAGTTTGTCCAGACAGGTTTTTGTCCCATTTGTAGACCATTGCTATTCCGCAATGGTACATGCTACAACTTTTCTGATTGCAGATTTGGAATCAACAGTAAAAGATGTCCTACACCACAAAATCTGAAGGTTATAGGTACTGTACTTCCAAAGATATTAGCATACGAAAATAAAAGTTAATTTCACAGTGCACTAATTTGTGCCACGCCCCCTTTTACATCGAACTGCCGCTACGGGAAAGCAAACAGGAATTGGAGTCTAAAAATTGCAGGTTTTTCAATTCACATGAATAACTGTCAGTAAAAACAATTTTAAAAATCTATGATCCCATGGTATGGAATTACCCAACTCTTAAAAAATTTAGTTATTTCCGATTATGTTACAATATGTGTAGTTTTCAACTTAGTATCTAACCATGAAGGAGCTGAGAACCAAAGCTGAAATTTGGTGTTTAAGTAGATCTAATATATCTGGTTAACTGGTGTAAATTTAAGAAAAGATTTTAACTGTCTACATGACGAACCGTTAATGGGAAACATAGGCTTTTTTCACTTTTTTAGGGCTGGTCCCAACTTTGAATGGATGCCATTCCATTTTAATTCATTTGATCAACCTGTGTTTGCTTGTGGCTAGAGACAATTACCCATAGATAATATATCTGTAATTTAAGATGTATACACTTACTCATACAGACACAGGGTGACATTGAAAATCACAAAAAAATTGCGTCATTAAACAAAGTGGCTATTTTGAGTGCAGATAACTTAAAAAAAGAAGGGATAACAGTTAATCTGATGCCATATTTGTGTAATATGGTGGGATATAAGTATACCAAGTTTGACCTTGATAGCTATTACCAATCCTGAGTTATAAGCTTCCAAAGTTGGAGGAAGTTGCATTTGCACATCTTGAAGAGCCACGCCCTTTTTTGGGGCGTCAATATCTCGGAAACTACAAAACCTATAACCCTAATTTTTTTTAAGTGTTGGTTTTTCACATAGTAGATCATTTTTATGGAGTTTCATCAAAGTCTGAGAGGGTCATACTGGAACTTTTTTGAAATCAGGTTGATTTGACACGGAATGACCCCCTAACAGATTAAGTTTACACACGATTCGGGCAGTAGACCAATTGGTTATTAGATTCACGAATTAGGCCTCCTAATGAAGATGATGAATGCATTACATATGAACTAACTTAATGCCACATTCATAATAAATACCATTTACATATTTTTTTATTCTAATATAAATAAGGATGTCCAGTCTAATCTGCATTCTTCACAATGATTCATCCATATCTAATGACCCTGAAGGCATTTGCATCTGATACATGGAAGAAAGTTAAAGAAGAAGCAGAAATCCGCATAGAACGTGCACATGGATGTACTAGACCATCTAAATACTTGAAGATTTGTCAAAAACTGCCAACCACACTGACAGAGCTACATGGTTACCATCGTACTTGTTACAGCAATTTTATAGCAATACGGCCACTTCCTGAAAATGAACAGTATGTGGCACAAGAAACGCAACCGGCATTTCTTTGAATTCAATCACAAAATAAGACAAGTACATCGTCAACTGGTATTATG
>NW_022688501.1:0-747 GCF_011630105.1 Anneissia japonica | reverse complement strand
TTTAATAATACAACAAAATCTATATCAATAGATTTAATATATAATAATAATAATAATAATAATAAACACAGTTCTTACATGTTTAACTTTGTGTATGAAAATCGAATTGAATTGTCGCAGTAGACAACTCTGTAGATTACTTTTGCCCAGCAACAGTTTACGTAGATTGCTATCCTATCCAATCACCCATCGCAATGTGAAAAACCACTCACTGGTAATGAATAATGTAACAAAGTTATTTAGCTCAGTTGGCTAAACTGGTGGTAGCCACTGGGTGTGTGCTGAACCACGGTCCCCGGTTTTCCCATCGCTGCTCTTCTTGTATTTCAACTAGAGGGCTGAAATGCAAGTTAAGATAGTGCACCGTCGTTTCTTTAAGTTGTTGGTCCCATGTGCATTATGGTCCATGTGCACATTAAAGAACGCAGTAGGGGATTGTCACCAAGTGTACTGCCAAATCAACACCAGAAGGACCCCACAGAAAATAAGTCTTCTTCAGACTTGCATGGGTTGTCCTTTATGTTTACACCAAACATATCCAATCCAATCCACGCTCTGAAAGATTGACAGGGCCGGTCTCTTTAGCGACGTTTAGAGCATTGTTGTCTATTTTTAGCCGCAGTTAGCAAGCTGTTGGTTATTTTTAGCAAGAATTTACAAGGTTTTATAGTTTACGGTTTTGGGTATTTCTCGGACAGAAACCATCACCAAATCGTTAGAAATTTTTATTTTAAGATGGAAAATGTG
>NW_022688500.1:0-721 GCF_011630105.1 Anneissia japonica | reverse complement strand
TTTCCAGAATTTCTTTGAAATTTTTTAAAACCTACAAATGCGTTTTGTATATATTGCATGCTATAGCAACTATCTGGCAACCTCATCTACGGCCTTATTGGCCTTTGTGTGGGAGGGTGAATGGTCACCCAGCAGCAATAATTAAAAAATAGCTTACCAAGTGGTGGATGAGCTCCTGGGAGCCAACGGCCAAACCAAGAATTAGACTAAGTATTACTTCCTAGGTCCATTTTTTATGTTTATGTTAAGCGCATAGAGGTCTATGCATATATTAGCCCTTAGGATTTGTAGGGTTTTTCTTCAATGATTCAGTCATATACACATCAAACACATAATTATAACCAAACCACGATGCCACCCCAAAATTCAGGTTACAATGGTCACGAATTGGAGGGTGTGCTGTGCTTCCAATGACGTTTACAGTCGTCTTGTTCCTGAGATGAAAGCAGACTTTGCTTAGAATCTGATTCCAACTTACCAAATTTCTAAATAACATGTTTTAGTATGTTATAGGCTTACAGTCACAACAATGTATTATTTTATCGAATATCACTGCCCAACAATGAAGAAATAGTGTATCTTTTCTTTTATTTAACATTTTCTGTCTTTCCTTGCGTTCCACCATGACTCTGTATCCTTTTTTTTCTATTGTGGGTAGGATGGGTTGTTTGTAATGCAATGTTTAATCATTTAGATTGTTCTGCTACTCTCTATTTCCATT
>NW_022688499.1:0-510 GCF_011630105.1 Anneissia japonica | reverse complement strand
TTTCCTCCATGGTACCAGCATGCAGTGTATCCATTATCTGCTGCATCGAACAAGACGTTCCAAGTCCACTTTAAAATAGGCCGCGTTACAGCAACAATAATCAACTACAGTAGAAAGTTCCACATGCAATTTTTAAAAATATAATGGAAATTTAGCCACATAGGCCTACAAGTGTCTTTCCAGCATTTTTAATTGATTTAGTTTGATGAATACATCAGAAAAGCTTTGTTTTTGAAAATAATTATATTATTTTACCCTACATTTTAATGGTAGAGTCTCATAATTTCAGCGACGCAACAGAACATGTGCTTCTCTTCAGGGCTGTGGAAGGCTGGGGGGTGTGAGCAATACAATCAACAGCTAATTAATTTTGGAAACAATGTTTTTAGCCCGGTTCGGGTTTACTGAACGAGGCGAGACTTTTTTTAATAAAATTGACAAGTGTAATTAGAAAATAAAATCATTCTGGTTATACAGTGGGCCTAAGGAAACAAAATTTTAGTTTTATTG
>NW_022688498.1:0-576 GCF_011630105.1 Anneissia japonica | reverse complement strand
GATGAGGATGATGCGGCTGATGAGGAGAAGGAAGATGATGAGGTAGATGATGATTAATGATGGATAATGATGAGGAAGAAAATGATGCTGATAAGGATGGTGAGGATAATGATGATAATAAGGAGAAGGATTAGGATGATGAGTTTGATGATGATGAAAATAAGGATGACGATGATTATGATCGATGATAATGGTCGTTGATAAGGGTGATCGTGATAATGATGAGGATGATTGATGAGAATGATGTTGATGGGGGTTATTGATGACGAATGATGAGAAACATCCCATCTACCCCTCCTCCTCATCTTCATTCTTGTCGTCCTCATCCTCTTCATTATCATCCTCATGATGAGGATTGATAATCATTATCATCCTCATGATGAGGATTGATAATGATGATTAATAAGGATGATGATGATGTGGTTGATGATGAGGACAAGGATGATGATGGATGATGATGATAGATGATGATTGTAATGAGGATGATGATGATAGATGATGATTGTAATTAGGATGATGATGAGGATGATAATGACAATGATGATGATAATGAGGACTATGATGATGAATGAGTGA
>NW_022688497.1:0-1905 GCF_011630105.1 Anneissia japonica | reverse complement strand
GGATAGGCAGAAGATTAACGTGTTTTGTTATGTTGATGAAAATATCCAGGGTAAGAAAATTATTCCATCGGTCCGGCTCGCAGTGGCGGCGCTATGGAGGGGGTGGGGGTGGATAGGAGGGGTTACAGCCACGTCGGAGATGCTCCCCACCCTCCGCCGGGGAAGTTAGGAGAAATGTGTTGGGGAATAAAAAATAATATCTTATAACTTTTATAACAATTGTTGGCCTGAATGGAATAGGCCTATATAGTCCTTAACAGTTTGAACGCCGATGAGATACAAAAAACACCATCCTTAGCTCAAGATATCCTGTATGAGTGTCTAGCGGTTTATTATTATTATTATTATTTTTTTTTATTAGGGAAACCCTTCCTCCGCTCGGGCCTATGGCGCTTCACGCCAAAGTGCAATACTTGCTCACCTGTCAGGGCTGTTGCCCTGCCGTCGGGGAAATCCTAGCGCCGCCACTGGGTCCGGGAACACATTGCTTGCTGATTTTTTAAGCTAAAAGTATAACCGCCATGTAAACATTGGTCCAGTTTGAAATAAAATATATGGGTTTAATATGGTTGCCAAGATACATGAGAATGGTTTAGCCATGTCCAGCCCCAGTAAAAACTTTAGTATTTTTTTAACTATATATAAACTAAGTGCCAAATAGAAAGCAGATTCTACACCAATATTAAACAGCCTGAAACTTTTTAAAATATATTCACTGTTCCCTGCTATATAGTAATTTAGACCTGCAATTTTAGGCCTTGCTGGGAAACGGCTCGGTGGTGTTTGTTTCCTTATCTGCATTGTTTTATTTTCTTCTCATTCATTTTTTTTTTGTTTTCCTCTGTTAAAAGCATTTCATCACCACATATTGTTATTAAAACTGCACAAAATCCTCTCTGATTTTGAGATAGCACTATTTTATAAGTGCTGCAGTGTGTGTAATGATATATGTATAAGAAATAATTTTCAAATTCATTTTGTTTCGTCAATATTTTAAATTGGTTAACCTTGAATTGATCTAAAAAGGTAGGGCCAACTTAGTTACGGAGGAAGTTAAAATGATCTATAGAATTACATTAATAGCAAAGTTCTCAATAACCATGCAGTTTTAAATACGAAAGTAAATTTCAAACCTATTTATACGTACAAGTATGTTTTAGTCAGCGTATATTTTAGTATGCCCATTATACATACATGCAAATACATGTCTTTTTCATTTTGTTTATTTTACAAAATCAGAGGAGAAATTTCAAAGTAGGCCTAACTGGATTTAAAAAAATCTTATTTTTAATATTGTTTTCCAGAAAACGTCTATTGAGTATTTATCTTTCTAACAATTTTACCTTATAATAAGGTTATAAGAACGTTACAGTTTGATGTATAAAAGTTCTTTTTGTAGAATAAATACCTAATTATAACGTAATCCCACAACTAAATGACTTTTAAACGTTGTTTAAACATAATTTTTAAAAATATACCTAACCAAAACGTTCGCGAAAGTTATTATAACGCTTTGTTTGTCCCCATTATTAAAAAGACTGCCCGCACTTGATGATTCACAACGCCATCATATATTGGAAATTAAAAGAGGTAGTTCATGCACCAATCTGGTACCAAAATAATAAGAGACCGAAACGTTAAACGTTATTACTTTTTTCCAATGTTTACTATTTTATATAGCAATATTTATATATTTTTTGTTGGTCACTTTATTGCAATATAAAATAAAACACTCATTAGTCAAAAACACCTAATGTCTAAAATAGATTAACACCTTTATGTAAATATAGTAGTAATAAAAGGTCTAACCAAACCTACTGTGGAACCTCTTTTAATGTTACTATTGAGCACTCTGCTGATAATATTTGCAGAACTCTCAACCGTTTTATTCTTAGTTATATACAC
>NW_022688496.1:0-534 GCF_011630105.1 Anneissia japonica | reverse complement strand
GTCGTAGTCGCCTCCAGCCACGTACGCGTTGTCCGGTCTGGCGTAATCGACGTGGCCCACCGGCCCACCGTTGCCGTCGCTTTCGGTTTCTTGCTGGCGTCGCCGGTTTTCCTCGACGAGAACGGTTTGCGTGGGACACCGTTTCTCGAAGATTTGACTGCAAAGTTTCTCGAAGATTTGGCAGCAAAGTTTCTCGAACCGGAAGACTTATCGCCGTCGCTGGAGGCGCCAACGGCCATTCTCGACGAAGATTCTCCGTTGCCGTCTCTTGCCGAGGAAGAGCCTCCCGACCTCGACGTTCCCGGTTGGTTGTCCGATTCGTCTTCTTCGGAACTTATCCATACGATACTCGACTTCTTCTTCACCTTTACTGGCACGGGCGGGAGACGACGTTCGTCTTCCTGTTCGTCTTCCGACGATTGTCTGCGACGTCGAGACGACATTCCGAAATGGATCGACGTCTTTATTTCGAGCCCACTTTCACTACCAAATCGCTAATACCCTTCTGTCGACGCGAAAGTGCAGCATGCGTTT
>NW_022688495.1:0-720 GCF_011630105.1 Anneissia japonica | reverse complement strand
AAAATCTAAATTATTTATATTTTTATAGGTAATAATTAGAGCGCATCATGCGAAAAAGCCTCTATTCGCTTGGTGATTGAGCTCTTTGAGTTGGACATTTTGAAAAAAAAAATTTTAAAAAAAATTAAAAAAATGTAATATATATATATATCTCAGTTATTATTATTGATAACTTTCAAATAGCATCAACAATAACGGGTCAAGCCCTTACCCTCAATTAGTACACCTCTTCTTTCGCTTTGGTTTTCTGTATGCGTATAAAAAATTAAAAAATATATTTCAAATTATTAACAAAGTTTGATAATTTAACGCTTAATTTATTCAAAACCCACAAATGAGACGAAAACAAAAATTATGTTTGTAACAAAAAAGAAATTTTAAAAAGCAAATAATTTGATGTATAAGCATTAACAAAACATTATTATGGGTGTGTGAAGATTAATAAGGAAAAAATTAAGCTAGGTAAAAATTAAATAATCAGTAAATACCTTACCTTCAATCGAGTTTTGTTCTGTAGAGTAAAAAAAAAATATAAATTATTTATATTTTTATAGGTAATAATTAGAGCGCATCATGCGAAAAAGCCTCTATGCGCTTGGTGATTGAGCTCTTTGAGTTGGACATTTTGAAAAAAAAAAATTTAAAAAAAAATTTTAAAAAAATGTAAAAAATATATATATATCTCAGTTATTATTATTGATAACTTTCAAATAGCATCAA
>NW_022688494.1:0-625 GCF_011630105.1 Anneissia japonica | reverse complement strand
AAAACACTCTTCTAATCACTACACCAAACTGTTTTCACATATATCACTTTGAAATTAATGGTTATGTGAGCCCGTATAATCACACACACATGTCTACATGGCAAACAGAGTTATACAAGTTTTTCGATCATTGTGTCCTTGACCTTTGACCCTTCAAAATTTAGTCACTTTCAGATCTCTGGTAAAGGAACATTGTGGTCAAGTTCAACAAATTTCTGATAAAAACTATTTCAAAAAATTGTTTTTGTTGATTGTGACCCTGACCTTTAACCCTTACCTTTCAACATTAAAATAATTTGAGATCTTTGGTCATGCAACATTGTGACCAAGTTTGACAAGTTTGTGATTAAAACTATGGGCTTTAGATGAATGAATAAAAAAAAAGTTTTTCGTTGATTGTGTCTTTGACCTTTGACCCTTACACTTCAACATTAAAATACTTTGAGATCTTTGGACTTGGAACATTGTGACCAAGTTTGACGAATTTCTGATAAAAACTATGGGCTGTAGGCTCTTCACAACAAATATGCCGACAGACAAATAAATAACTAAATAAAAAACCAGGCTAAAACATAACCTCCTGCAAACTTCATTGGCGGAGGTAATTATTAAAACATTCAAAATT
>NW_022688493.1:0-1012 GCF_011630105.1 Anneissia japonica | reverse complement strand
CATGCTAATCAACTGAAAGTTTATAAAATACATATTAAGTTTATTGATAAATATAAGAAATATTTCTAATGCCATATTAAACTTATAAATGGAGTCGGCCTATAATTCTGTATAGTAGATGCAGAATTTTATAGGATTTATAAATTTTAATTCCGTAATAGAATGTGTAATTAGTAAAAGTATTCATAGAATAATTATATAGTTCTCATTTATTATTGATTTCTTTTATCTTCCCTACAGTTTATCTTACAATGTGATTATTTAATCCTGATCAAATACAATATTAGAACCAACTGTACTGTGACCTGAAGGAATTAATGAACCCGTGTCTAGATCTGTCAACCAACTGACAGGAATAGTACAATCTAATAAAGAAAAGCATTACACAAAATACAACACCCATTAAAAATGCTAGCTTGCAGTGCCAAGCTGATGTTCTTGTTGAGTGAACCGTAGTGACAGTATTATAATGGTCTTCCGCCCTGCTCATCATATTTATTTGCTTACAGTACTCTGCTGCGGCTGTCAGTGACCTTGTTTTCATTGGGCTCCTCTTGAGATGCAGTACAACAAAGTGTTTCTGCATGAATATAAATGAACCTATAATTTGTAGGCTTCATTTTAATATCTAATCACTGAAAACATCTCATTTTTTAAGCAACTTGATAGAATGTAGCTTTCAGTCTACATTCAGAGTTCACTGTGAGAATTTGTTTAGTGACTAAACATACTTTAGGAAACCCTGAAAGTAACTGATAATAAATAAAATACTTTTTGTACCTAGAATCCTGCATTTTGTTTGATTGAACAGTTCTATTGAGGCATTGCCCGTGATACTGTAGGTACTATTGTTTTGACAAAATTTACGCTGTAAAACAAATATAGTGGTATGACTACAATACACAATTATTGATTTGTTTTATGGACAATTCACTACCAACTATTGTAGGAAAGTTTACACCCACAGGTGTAATGTACATTATACTGTACTATAGTACACCTACTGTACAGT
>NW_022688492.1:0-2606 GCF_011630105.1 Anneissia japonica | reverse complement strand
ATTTTTGATATGGCTTGTAAGTCCTTTTTAAAAAGAGCATGGAAAGCAAGAGGTGAAATTTTAGCGAATGTAAAAACAAAATAATTCTTATCAGTTATATATATATTTTAAATGTATTTTATCTATTTTAACTGCTCAAAACTTTTAATTTATTTAAATACCTGCACTTTTATTTTAAAAGAGTTTTAAGAATTTAAACAGTAATTACTCTTTTATTTCTGGTGTGCATTTTCTTCTTTTAAACAAATAATTCAAACATTTTTCTGCCATAATTTGAAATTTTATTATTTTTAATGCTATTTTCAATGCTAAATTGTACTTAAATAATTGTAATTTACTGTTTTTCTTGTATTGTAGGCCTACGTGTTTCTTACTATACTGTGCTTTAGTGTAACGGTTTTAACGTACTGTATTTTTTGAATGTTTTTATTAATTGTGAACGCACCACTTGATTGTGTGTGCCACTGATATTAAAGTGTACGATTCAACAAAGTTATTATTATTATTATTATTATTATTATTATTATTATTATTGTAAATTATTACAGCCTATGCTGACGGCAGCGCTCTAATATTTTCTCATGACAATCCAAGAATAATCGAGGAAAAGCTGGGGCCAACCTTGAAGCTTGTAACAATTGGCTTTTGGATAACGCTCTTTCGATCCATTTGGGGAAGACTGAGATTATTCTCTTTGGTACCAAACGAAAACTTACAAAATAAAACACCTGTGAAGTATCTCGGAGTTGGGATTTACGAACATGTGTCCGGCGACCTAATTGGGAATAACATCATCAGGGAATGCAAACACCAGATTGAAATTCATTAAACTGCATTCTTGTCTTCCAACTCATTTATCAAAATATTGTATTCTTCAATAATTCAACCTTGTATTAACTATGCTTCTTTTTCCTGGTCGTCGTCTTTAAATAAAATGCTCAATAAGGAACTCAAAATAACACAAAATAAAGTCATTCGTTTAATCTTGAGACTTGGTGCCAGAACACACGTTGGTCATTCTAAACTCTTTGGTCTCAATTTACTGAGCAATTCTGATAGATTTGAATTCTTTAAATTGTGTCATGTTTACAGAATCTTTCATCACTTAGCCCACAATACTTACAAAATAATTTCGCACGACTCAATAGTTTACATAATCATTTTACTAGAGGTAGCTCGTTGAACTTTCGTATCCTATGTATCACCCACTAATGTAACAATCAACCGCTGTTAATATTAACCACTGTTGTAAAAAAAATCAACCACTGCTGTAACATTAACCACTGTTGAAACAAATATCAACCATTTTTGTAACAATTTCATTAACCACTATTGTAACACTAATTTAACCACTGTTGTAACAAAATTCATTAACCATTAGTAACAATGATTTAAACACTAATAAAACAACGTACAATATAGAAGTCTTTAAGCTAAAAACATTGCCTATTAAACCCAAATTTCTATCACGAGAAAAAGGAGAAAAACTGAACAATTTCTTGATGTTACCATTTGGTCTCGGCGTACGTAGCTGTATCGGTGAGTGTTTTGCTACAAATTGAATATTTTGTACCATGCTCCTTCTTTCTTGTTTCTGTGTTCTTTTCTTTTCATATTCAGATCTTTGCCCATTATTGTGGCAGTGACAAATACATCCAAGTCTCATTAAAGCTACTTTTATAGCATTTAATTATGATTACTTAATATTGTGTATAGGCTTATTAATATTAGAATTACATTAGTTGAAATTTATAATTGTTATTAATAACTATTATTATTGTTATTAGTGGCAATACAGTTTCTTGAATTATGTGTAATGGTAAATTATCGTTATTGTATTACTTGATATAGCAGCCTTATAGATAGTGTTTTATTATATACAGGTCGAAGACTGGCTGAACAAGAGATGCAAACAATACTCTAATTGGTAATTTATTTTTGATTTTGTTATGGCCATTGTTTTCAATATTATAATCATTGGAAGTAAATTGGCCTACAATAGTAAAACCATGTTATTAATATTTTCATCATAATTATCATCATCATCATCGTCGTCGTCATTGGCATCATCATCATCATCTTCTTCATCATCATCATCATCATCATCATCATCATAATCATCATCATAATCATCATCATCTATCTCATCAACATCTTCATTTTCATCAACAGTACCAACATCAAAACCAAAATCAACAACTACGACGATGTTGATGATAAAGATGATAATATTAATAAAAATATAATACCTGTAATAATGATATTATTATTATATTATTATTTTTTTTTTTTTTTATCGAGTTCCTAGTCGCCATATCCTGTGCCATGATCATCTTATTTAATGTATACCGGTGCTATATAAAATTACACTATTATTATTGTTGTTGTTGTTGTTGTTGTGGTTGTTATTGTTGTTGTTGTTATTGTTGTTGTTGCTGTTGTTGTTGTTGATGTTGTTGTTGTTGCTGTTGCTGTTGCTGTTGCTGCTGCTGTTGCGGTTGCTGTTGTTGCTGTTGTTGTTTTATTATTATTATTATTATTATTATTATTATTATTAGTATTAGTATTATGTATTACGACGATGTTGATGATAAAGATGATAATTT
>NW_022688491.1:0-1194 GCF_011630105.1 Anneissia japonica | reverse complement strand
GTCAATTGCAAGAATTTGAGACTTTATAGATGCCCCAAAACAACACTCGGATACTTAAAATTTATAAAATTTTCCCATCCATCTATCTCAGCCCACCATGGTTGGGGCTGAGGTAAAGCAATTGTAAGAATTACAGACTTTTAGATGCCGGAAAATGGCACTTTAATACATAAAAACAACAAAAATTACCGTACTATATCCACATATCCCCATCATGGATGAGGCTGAGGTGAGAAAATGTTAAAAGTTGGGGAATTTTGATGCTGGAAAATGGTAATTTCATACATAAAAACTAGAAAAATAACTATATCCACCTGAGCCCCCTCATGTTTGAGGCTGCATGAGAAAAAGTTGGAGAATGGCACTTAAAAACTTAAAATTTATGTTGGTTATTTTTTTTTTACATTTGAAAAGGGGATGTCACAGGGACGCAACTGCCCAAAAAACTATTTTTGGCAGCGAAGGGATGCTACCAATAAACAATCAACAATCTACCAGGTTTCTGAGTTGATTTCCAATTACTACATGGCTCAACTATATTTTAATTTAGGGTTAATTGGTAAAAATCGCACACAAATCATACGACGTCACTGACAACGCCGGGGACGGCAACACGATTTTGAGATTAATTTTCCGAATAAAGTTGTACTAAATAACTTCTAATGACGAACTATTGTCTTCAATTTTTCGGTGATATTACCATTCTCAATAATCTATAAAACACCCACATAACAACGTCACGTTCGATCGATCGGTGGGGACGCCGTGGTGACGCTGGTAGGGTCAAATTTCGTCGGAAGGTATCAAGATGATAAACAGTTTCATTGGAGTAAATTCTTGCTTATGTTAACCACATGCTTATCTAAGATTATATTGAAACTGGTTTCAAATCAGGGTCAAGTAGTTAAAAATAGCGCCCCTCAACTGATCATCGATCCCCTCCCCCACTTTATCTTCGCGTCCCCCATCAACCCCCATTTCAAGACATCTAGATACGCCACTGACTTACATGGCCAGATGAATGAAAATACTCAATCGATGTGCCACAAAATCGTAACCAGCCTTCACCATGCCCTCACGATGTCACCGGGGACGCAACTGCCAAAAAAACTATTTTTGCCAGCGAAGAGACGCTCTAATAAACAATCAACAAACTACAGGGTTTCTGGGTTGATTTCCAAGGTACTACATGGC
>NW_022688490.1:0-1722 GCF_011630105.1 Anneissia japonica | reverse complement strand
TTGGAATGTTACCCACAGTCTCGGTAAAAATTTCCCTATTTTAAATCCAGTGCGATTGCGGCTTTATTCAGGATTATGTTTCTGTTTTGATTTATATTTACTTTACTATATTTGATTTACCATCATATAATGTCTAGGCATACTTTGTCGAGTGTATTAATTTAACATGAAAATAAGCTTTTTTTTGTCTACATTTCCAAGTTTTAATAATGTCAAAATATTCTTACCTCGCAGAAGACTGATCAGTGTCCAAGAAGTCTTGTCCTAATTCTTTGCAAATACTTTCTACTGGCTTCTTATCTTCCATCATGACTCTTAGTTTCGACATTGTTGGAGGGAGGTTGTCATCTTCTATGTCAAGCCAGTCATCCCAATTATCATCAAATACTTGAATTGTTTTGACAGAATATTTATCAATCTCAAATATCGTTATGATTTTATCATTTAAAGTTTGCACTGTAGGCTGCCCTGCTCTGAGAAAGGGCATTAAGTACATTTTTTTTCAAAATTGAGATTTTTAGCTTATGTGGCTCTTGAATCTATCACCCTATTTTATCAAATTTCCAAAAATATGTCTGAAAATATGAAATTTTATTTTAAAATTGGGCATTATCTGCAAATTTTACTATAAATACTCTGAGAAAAGGCATTATGTACGCGGAGCCTTACATACATGCATTAAACGCTTGACTTCACGCAAGACAGATAATAAGTAACCAATCAGATGCTAGTGTAACGAATATCTAATTAATTAGCTTGGAATCCTTAGCAAATAATGCCTAGTTAGTAACTGCTTTATTTCGAAGAATACTCTGAGAAAGTGCATTATCTGCTTTATTTTTTACGGCGTTTATATATAATTCTGTGATTAATGCAATACTTTTGCCGAAATGATGCAAGTTACAGCGCAATACCTTTTTAGAAGTCTTTTGGAAGAGTAAGTACAATATTGTATTTTATTATGTTTCATACCTATTAAGTATTAAATTTAGATTATTATTATTATTTAGTAGTATTATTTTTTGTTTTATCAACATTGTATGTTTTGTATTTTGTTTATTATTTTTATTATTATTATTATTATTATTATTATCATTATTATCACTGTTATTGTTATTATCTTCATTATTATTACTCTTTCAGGCAACCAAGTGGTAAACCAAATATGGACAGACACAATTTTCGCCACCGAGATCGTGCTCCACTTCGAGGAAGGGACATTGAATAATGTAATTGTGAAAGAAAAAGTGTAAATAACTATTTTTTTTAATGTAAAAGTCGGAGCATTGTAAATAAAACTTTTCAAATGTTTGTATAACCTATGTTGTATTGTATTATTATCATTGTAAAGATAATAGTTGCCATGTATATTATAACTTAATAAATATAAATTTATTAATCTTATATTTAAAATTAGCACACCATTTTTATATATTTTTCTACATGTTATTGTTAATTAACAAGTTATTATCAATAAACTTTGAATTTGAAATTATAATGCTTTGTCTATTTTATTATTAATCAATAACGATTTAATTATTATGATAGGCCTATTCTAATTATCAATCGATAGTGGTGATGATTATGATGATGATGATGATGTTCAAGAGGATGAAGAGATTTAAAAATATGATGACATGCTAGTTACCGAACCATAAATAAAATACGTTTAAAAATAATTTCACTCTATCCTACCTCACCCCCCCTCACAACACCGGCCCC
>NW_022688489.1:21777-23351 GCF_011630105.1 Anneissia japonica | reverse complement strand
CTACTGGCGGGGCAAGCGGACAATATTGAAACTTTGGAAAATACGGCGAAGAAAGACAGAAAAGCAAACGAAGACATCCGACGGTCGGTCGATTCGTTGCACGGATCGACGACAGCGTTGACGAAGAAGGTGGAAGAAATGGGAGCCATCGGTGGAACCGGGGGAAGAGGAGGAGGAATACTCCGCGGACCCGCACCAACAACAGATTTCGAACATGCAGAAGGAAATGGACATCCAATCCGCACAGCTGTCGGACAGAATTTGCGTTTTCAGATTCTGGAAACAGCCAGCTACGACGGCGTGCTGATGTGGAAGATAAGTTCCGTGCGTATGAGGAAGCAGGAAGCGGACAGCGGCAAAATCGTGTCCCTTTACAGCCAACCCTTCTACGCCGGTCGGTTCGGATACAAGATGTGCGCCCAAATCTATCTGAACGGCGAGGGAATGGGCAAAGGGACGCACGTTTCCATGTTCTTCGTCGTCATGAAAGGAGACTACGACGCCCTACTCAAATGGCCGTTCGATCAAAAGGTGACAATGCTGCTGCTCGACCAGGACGACGGAAAGCTAACGCTCTCTGACAGCTTCAAACCGGACACTCGAAGCAGCAGCTTCAAAAGACCGACCGGCGACATGAACATAGCTTCCGGATGCCCTCTCTTCGTCTCTCAGGACATCCTGAAAAATGCCGTTTACGTCAAAGACGACACCATGTTTCTGAAGATGATCGTCGACACGACAGGTCTGTACGTTTGACGTCACAGCAAGTTAGATGACGTAGTACGCACGTCATCGAGTTTCCGTTACTCCACCTAATATAAGCGACGAGGCAATCGACGAGACAGTCGAAAACGATCAATGAGACGATGAACAAGATACTGTTGCTCTTTGCTCTGTGCACCGTAGCCTCCGGCACGCACTGCGAGGTCGGGAGATTCGCATGCATGTTGACGAGTCGGTCCGGTTACTCTCTGTCCGTCGGCGCCGGAGTGAATACCACGACGCAGGGTGACGCCGAATACTTGCAGAGATCGTCGGCTACGCTCAACAGCTTCACTATGCGGTCCTGCCGCTCCGGTAGATACCTGTCCTCCAACGATAACGGCGGTTGACGAGTGCGAAGGGGACCTCTGTCACTGGCAGGAGAAACAGACGTGGAAAGGTAGCGCGTTCAAGAATATGGCCACCGGACGTTACCTGTCCATAAGAAAGAACGGCGAACCGTCCTCTTCCAGCTCTTCGAAGCATCGAGAAAAAGAGCCAACTTCATCTTCCACAGTTGTAAAGTTGTTGTTTAAAATCCAAGAGATAAAAAAATATGTAGATAGAATGTAGAAAAAATAAAAGTTGTTGACAAAAAAAATAAATTGCGTTTCTATCTTTTCTTACCCGCGTGTATGCGTGTGTGTTTGTGTGTGTACGTCCAGAAAAGTGATGATGTTTGAACTTAGTGACTTCGTTACCCACGAAAAGTATATTGCCAATATTTCTATATATTTGTTGACTTTCACGACGAACGTGACTCTAGCGAATTAATGACAAAATAATGACGTTTCACAGCCACACACTCACAC
>NW_022688489.1:21144-21731 GCF_011630105.1 Anneissia japonica | reverse complement strand
ATTTAAACTTTTTTTTCCAATTTTTAATATTGTAAACTTTTCCAGTAAAATAACATAACATATATTTTTTGTTAATTACTTCTTTCGAACTGGAATGAAGGCGCCTCTCCATGCGATTCGTTCGGTTTAGCCAAGTCTCGTCTGCCAACTTTCCATTAGGAACCGTTCGCAGTAGGCGAAGAGTGTCTCCCACCGCTCGTCGATTATCTTATCCGATTCCATGAAGGAGGAGAGTCTTTGCCCGAAAAAGCAAACCTCTTCCGGGTTTTTGCAGCTCGTCAGTCTCTGTTCCGCGCTAAGGTACAACCTCTCCATCACAGAATCGTGGCCTTGGACGAGGGTCAATATGGCGGCGGCGTCGACGTACCAGGAAACGTCGTCGTAATGCAAGAGTTCGGGTACTCCACCACCTCCTCGGTATCCGTCGATGAACTCGAAGAGAAGCTTGGTGACGACGTCGTTTCTGGCTACGTTGGTCAGATCCAGAGTCAGAATCGGAGTTTCGACGGACCGAAAACCGGCCTGCAACAGGAAACATCTCCAAAGTCCGAACATGTAGCAGTCACGGCCCCACAGCCATGCGGATC
>NW_022688489.1:19281-21095 GCF_011630105.1 Anneissia japonica | reverse complement strand
CACCGACATGATTCCTCTCGTGCTACAAGCGTCCCCTTTTATATACGTCGTTCCATTTTTGAAAGCTAACGAGACGATGTCGTCATCTATATCTTACTTACGTCATGCGTCACCGGACGAGAGGTGAAAGTGGTATATAAATAGAAGCTGGAGATGAGTTGCAAAAACCAGAATGGAATAATGTCGCAAGAAGTGATGTACTCGTCTTTGGTTGAGAGGGTGAAAACTCTGTGGTCCGCCGACTCGCTCGTTGTCGAGAACGTGTTGCGTGCGTTGGGTAATAGCAGGACGGAAAAAGTGACGATGTCGAAGGAAATTAGAACCGAAATGATACTGCAATTGACTCTTTTGAAAAAGAAGTTCGGTTCCTTGAAAATTTTGATGCTCGCCATAAAAAAGATGCAACCTTCGAGCTCGAATTTACACAGAGATCGGATGCGAAATTCCAAAAAAGAGGGAACCCAACAAGCCTGTTGGAAATCTGTCAACAAACTGCGCGAAAAAAATTTCCGTCGTCGGATCGCAGAACGTTATAGAAAATTTTTCGCCCAACACCTACACTTGAAATCGACGGCGAGAGAATGCGAGACGATCCTGAAAGGTGCGACCCCTTGTTAATTGTTTTAATAAAGGTTTGAAAATTTAAACCTTGTGTGCCTTTTGTGTTTCTTTTTTTGCGAATGTCGGCATAAGATCTGATCTCCTAGTATTATAGAGGGCGATCTACATGTTTCTATGTATGTCAGCGCAATAACAACAAAAAAACTTACACGAACATAATTATTTTTTTTATATTTTACGTAATTTATTCATTCAAACGTCGTATAATGTACAATTTCTATTATCTTGGTTGCTGTACATTTTTTCTGCTCCATCAGTTCGTCAAACTGCGGTATCTTTCCACAATGAACTCAATCAGGAACCTCAATACCAGTATATAGGTAAAGCAAAGAACAGACTCCATTAAAGATTTGACAGATGCGATGAAAGTTCTTCTCTCTTCTTCGAGTATCGACAGCCTTTCTCTAAGCAATTCGTCATTCTTCTTCGCCGCCACGGCCAAGGTTTTATCAAGTACTCCTATATATTCTTTCCTCTCCTCCATCTGCATCTGCAGATTTCTTATTCGTTCGTCGTCCGCCATCGAGTTCTACAGTACGACGTCAACAGTCAGAGTGAACGAGGTAGAAATACGGTTACATCAAAACGAAAAAACACGAAGTACCGAGAATGTAGCATATTTTATTTTTAATTAATACGCCGAATTTACACGAAGATTTTGGTGCCGACCGGCATGTTTGCAGTAATCGCTTTGTACCGATCACTCACGTCGGTTCGACGGAGACGGACGAAACACGTGTTCGTGCCAACCTCCTCGATGTTGGTGCCTTTGAGCGTACTTCTCTTCGTCCGCTTCGGGAATTCCACCGAGTTCATCGAAGACAACTTCTTCTTGCTGAACTTGTTCAGCTCGTCTGAAACAAACCGTTCGCATTGGGGAGACAGCATTTCGTCCTCGAGGTGTTTCGAAATGATCAGTCTTGGCGTTCTCTTTCCTCTCTTTATTATTTTTATTTCGACGGATGACGTAATGATGTCGTCATGTGTACTCGGAATCGTTATTTACCTCTTCGCGACGTACATCAGGAACACCATGTCTTCGATGTCGTGGGGATCGATGACTTACGATCGTCTGACCGCATCCAGTTCCTCTTTCCGTTCAGTGCGCACGGTCAGCAGCAGGGATAGCGCGTGCGAGAAGATCCAGCAGGCGACGGTCGCCCACCAGTAGGCGGCGAACGGCAGCAGCGAGA
>NW_022688489.1:18348-19276 GCF_011630105.1 Anneissia japonica | reverse complement strand
AACGACTGCAGAGGCGCCACGTGAAAGAAGAGGCCGGCGACGGCCACGCACGCGCGAGACGCCGGCGACGCATCGGCGAGGACGGCGGCAGGAACCACGACGGACGCGATCAGAATCAGAGTTCGAATCCAGAGCTTCCGTTTTGGCGGCTCAGAGTACGCCCATTCCAAGTATATGGCGGACAGCTGGCACGTGAGCACCCTTCTCCAGAACATCTCGCGCCCGACTGACTGGTGCGGCAACTTCGTCCCGGACACCTTGCCCCGGTAGCCGAGCACTCGCACGTACGTCTCGAAGTCGGGAGGCGCCGGTCTGCTTTCCGAGAGGACGCTGTCGAAGTGATAACGGAGCACGTTCGCCGCGACGTCGGCCATCCTGTTCGCGCCGAACGTCCATTCGAGGAAGACGAACGGCAGGAAGGCCAGGACGAATAACGACGCTCCGACACAGATCACAACCTTCATCAGCCCGTCGGATCCAGTTCGCGGTTGCAAGTGCGGGGGACACTCTTCCTGACCGACGACGTAAGTTTCGTGGCATCCGTACTTCCTGTATCTCTCGACGGCGAACGTCTCGTAGAACAGGAACGAGAAGGCGGCGCACGCGATCATCGTCAGACTAGCTCTCCTCGCGAACTTGGATCTCACCAACCACACGGTGGACGCGGACGCCACCAGTTGGATGGAACGCAAGCGTCTCAGACTCATGTTGCCCGGAATATCACGTCTCCTTCGAAGACTGTAAATACTTCCCTGACCATGCCGTCTTGCGTCGCGTGCTCGAACGTCGTGTGCCCGATCCTGAAGAGTGGCGGCGGAGGAAAGTTTCGGTCGGACGGCACGCTCGTCGTCGTCGTGCGGAACGCCGATCCGCCTGCGAAGTTGAAGTCCTCGTTGTAGCACCTGACGTACGCGTAATCTCCGACGTC
>NW_022688489.1:14100-18141 GCF_011630105.1 Anneissia japonica | reverse complement strand
GCTCTTATGGACGCGTACGCGCAGACGACGGTCGCAATCACCAAGGACAGCCAAGTTATCAGAGCCGGTATCCAGATGGTGAAAGGAATTCTGCCTGTCTCTTATACACATCTAGATGTGTATAAGAGACAGGTTCTGTACTGTCCAGTCGCCTTGGACGTGACGCGCCGCTGCCTTTTCGCCGGTCCCGTATCCGACTCGGACGCCAGCTACGACGAATTCTTCTCGAGACCAGCCATCGAATCGCCACAGACCATCGTGGCCATAGTGAAAGACATATTGGAGAGGGAGGTATGCACGGAAGAGGAGGCGTGCATGATGGCCGGAATCGATTGCATCGACTATGAGGAAGCACTTGAGTTGATGGAAGCCGCTAGATTGGAGATGATGGAGGAGAAACACATCGATTACGCCGTCGACGAGGACAAAGGGAACGAGAAATTGGACGAAGACGCAGACTCGAACAAGGAAAACATCCCCCCTTGCAACGGAAAGCGTGATTCCGATTGCGACGAGATGGTGAAGGAGAGGAAGAAGAGGAAGCTGTTCTTAAACCTCAGTAATACACATTTGTAAAAAAAAGGATTATAAATCGATAGAAATTAGTTCGATAAAAACTAAGATAAATTGAAATTGAGGTCAATAAAAGTGTTTACAAAAAAATTAATATTGTGTTCACTTGTCGTTATTCTTTCGAGTTTTCGTTATATACAAAGACCGCTTTGGAATAACCACCATTGCAGAAATGAAGGCCGTCGCGAACGCTGCCGCGTCAATTTCGGAGGTACAGGCACGCAGATTCTCGCTGAGACCATGGCAAGTGAAACTGACAATGGACCTTAGGAAGCGGCCGCATCCGAGGGCGATCATTTGGTGTTACGATCCGAACGGTGATTCCGGGAAGAGTTTTATGGCTACATACCTTGCGGCGGTCGAGAACGCGATAGTCTTTCGCTCATGCGAGACGCACGATGACACGTACGGGTACGGGGGTCAGATGATGGCTGTGTTCGATCTCGACCGCCGCCAGAGGAGACGCGTCGATTACGAAGTGTTGGAAGGTATCAAAAACGGTCTGGCTTTTGGTGCGGAACGTTTCGCCCCGACCAAGTTCTTCGAATTCGTGCCGCACGTCGTCGTGTTCGCAAACATTCCGCCAGATCGGCGCGCACGTTCTGAAGATCACGACAAACGAAAAATGTAAGGACAATAAAAATTAAATATCCGAGCAAAAAGAAATATAAATGTATTCTCTATATTTTTTTGTATTAATTGGTGTACCCACGCAAAAGTAAAACACACTATGGAATCATAATTCACATTTATTATTTTGTTTTATTGATATCCTTTCATCTTCAAACATTTAAACTATTCATAATTGATCGTAAGTTGGAGGTGCTTCGAATCCAGAGATGCGGACCACGACCCGAGTGGGACGATCGGAGGTAACTTCTCTCCAGTCATTCTCAACTTTCTTCCACAGGCTCGCGATCCAGTACAGCCACCACCCGTTCACGGAGTTGAGACACACGAAAAGGCACCAGAAGACGCCGATGCTGAACTCGCACAGCTGACTCGACGTGGATTTCTCGTGGAAGATCGACGACGCAGAAACAAGAAACGCTGGAAGTACCAGGTTGAAAACTATCGTGAAGAGAAAGTGGAGGTTGACGACCGTTCGAAAAGATCTTTTCCTCGGCCTCTCTTGGTCCCAGAACTTTCTCATGACGATCAAAATTCTCCCGTGGCTCTGCTCCCCTGGGCGCACATCGTCAACACGGACATCGTGTGCTCCTCTTCGACGAATATCGATATCAGCAGAGAGAAGATGGCGACGACGTCGTACAAGCATTCTTCCCACCGGTGGACGGCATCGAAAAGGAGAGACTACGAATTTGAACGAGAAGACACCCAGGGCCACTGCGAATATTACCTGCACGTCCAATCGTTTCACCAGACTGCGGTCGTACATCACACCCGACTTAAAAACCACCATCACCGCCACGACCGGTAAAAATATGCTTGAGTAACATTGGATGAATCTGTCCGGAAAGGAGACAAAAGAAAAAGAAAGAATGAATTTTTAAGGACACGAAAAATAAAGCAATAAACGTTTAAAAGAAAAACAACAAAAATTGACACTCACGTTCTGCACACGAGAAGTTTGTCTCGACGATTGAACGAGTCGATCCGATCATACTGTATTTTTCTGAAGATAGCGATGAACGAGGCGTACAGAAACGTCCACACGTTGAGGGTCAAGAGGAATGCCGTCGTCACCGTCGGTTCCCACATGTCGATCACGAATGCGTTGATAGTAGATGTTACCGCGATGAAGACATAAATAAAAAAAAATAATGGTAATCACTTGGCTTTAATAGGTCTCGGTCTTCTGGAAAACGATCTGCGCCTCCTTTCGGCGGACGAACCGCGTTCGACGACGACGATCGGTCGAAGTGAAGGGTCGGCGGACGTGCGAGCTCTTATGGACGCGTACGCGCAGACGACGGTCGCGATCACCAAGGACAGCCAAGTTATCAGAGCCGGTATCCAGATGGTGAAAGGAATTCTGCCGATGAAATGCAGGTTGAATTCCGACATCGCTTTGCCGACGGCGCGAGCCGGAGCGATAGTGAGACTGGACAACTTCCTCGCAAAGGCTTCGATGGGCGACGCCGACAGTATCGGATCCACGATGTGCGCCGTGTGATATGTTCGGCATCTATCTTCCTGAAACGCTATCTTCCTGCCGATCCATTGCACGAACGCGCGCGCTCCGCCGACGTCGTCCGGGGACTTGCAGTGTTCCGGGCATCTCGAAAGCTTCGACATCTCGGCCCTGTTCTCGGCGACTTTCTCCCTGTACAGCAGCAGCCAGTTCTAAGGTACGCTGACGACGAAGAGAACGACGAACACGTCGACCAGTATTCCGCGTCTGACCAACATCGGAGGAGGGACGTCGGGTGGCCGTCGTCTCACATTATTAAACGTGCGTTTTCGTGAGCTCGAAAACGAAGCCGGTAACAGGTATGTTCGCGTTAAAGCTGACGTCTCCGCACAAACCTAAGAAGGCGCATCTCGTCGCCTCTGACGCCAGCGGTCTGCTCGCCGTCGCGACAGGGACGACGGACTTCGTTTCGAAAGGAAGCGATATGTACGAATTCCAACTATGGTTTCGCACGTCCTTCCCTCCCGAGATCAGGAGGGCGGCGATCGCCGTTCGTTTCGGGGACGGCCGACACGACTTCGGAGTGCGCCTGGTCGACGATCATTTCTCGGACAACGAAACGTTGCACGACGACGGCGAAAACGTGCTGACGGTTATCTCTGCTAAGCGGCGTCCACGAACTCAACTGGAGGAAGTAGGAGAGAATCGCCATCTTCTTGCACCTCGCAACGACGTGATCGAAACGCCGACGTGCCTCTTTCCGCTGTGGCAGATGCGTCCGCTGTTCTCCTCCGAAGACGAGCGCCTCGAGTTCTTTCGTCGCGCACGCTTCCTCAGCGGAAAGATAGCTGCCAGGAAGTGCGTCGTCCGTCGCAGCGAGGAGGATCGTCTTCTTGCACTCGTCTCCCTCGTACCGTCCATGATGCTTGCGACCGATCGGATGCGAATGCTGTTGACGTTGGGAATACTCCTGGACGCGTCGCTGCACGAGCCCTTCTCGGACACGTTCGAACGGTGGCGACCCTGCGTGCACGGACGTCGGCACGTCTGTCTGTACGACCCGAAGCTCGACGTGCTGTTCTTGGGAGACGGTCGATCGAAAGGAGGTTCGGGCGGCGTGGACTCTGTGTACTGGACTAGCACCGGTGCGGTCAGGTCGAACGGAAGAAGATCGATAGAAGCAGCGAGGTGCGGGAAGCTTCCACCAGAAGACGTCCTTGGCGATGCCGTTTTGAGATACCGCCGTTCGTGGAATTTGGAAGTTCTGGGAAGGTCGATAAAGACGCGCTCGTCGTTCGCGTGTCTCCAACGAGAGAGATGCCGAGCGACCTGATTGCGAAATCCGACGTGGCGTACTTCGACGTGTTCTCCTA
>NW_022688489.1:7770-13841 GCF_011630105.1 Anneissia japonica | reverse complement strand
TGCTGCTGTTGTTGTTGCTGCTTGGCGAGAATCTCGGTAAGTTTAGAGACCACGTCGGTCATCCTGTTTTCCATTTCCGTCGGCACGGGTCGTTTCTCGGGAGGTTCGCCGACATCCCGTTCGTTTCCGCTGCGTGGAAGAGTTCGCTTTCTGCTTCCTCTGCCGTCCATCCTGTTTTCTCTTATCCTCTCTTTCATGCTCTCGAAGTAATCGTTGCACACGTTAATCGCATTCTGGTTCGTTTTGTGCAGCAGCTCCTTGTGCAGATCGAGCAGATCCGCCATCGTGGTCGCGTTCGCGAAGCGAGCGTCTCCCTCCATCTTGGGAAAGCGCGTCTTCAGCAGAGAGGACAGCTCGGCGACGTTCGTCGTGCCGGAGGTGGCGTCGCCGATCAGTTCGTTGGCGGCCTTGAAGGAAGCGACGACGTCGACTTCGGACGAAGGTTCGGACCACCGTTCCGTCATCTCCTTGAAATCGTCCATTCTCTTCCGATATTCGGAGCCGAGCTTGCCCTCGACAGTCTTCGTCAGCCGTTTCATGAAGTCCGCTAGCTGTTCCCTCCACAGATCCATCTCCCTTCTGATTTCCGTCTGCTCCTCTTTGCTGCTGTCGTCCTTGTTCTTCAGTATCGTCAGTATGGCCTCCAGCTGTTCGGGAGCCATGCTGCTGGCAAGATTCTTGACTGTCTCCGCCTCCTCGAGCAGCTTCTCGTTCGACATGTTCACTCTCGGCGCGACCTCGCCACTCGAACGCTTATATCCGAATCTCTCCGAAGCCACGCGTCTCGCGGAGATCTCGTCGTCGCAGAAAACGGCAACCGTGCCCTTTCTGTGACCCGTCTCCACCAGAGACACTTCGGTGCACAGGGTGTGATCGGCAAGCCTGTAACCGAGGGACAGGCAGTCGAGATTCTGCGAGAACGGACTTCGAAGAAAGACGGGATCGGTGATCTCCAGCAGCACGGACACCGCCCCTCCGTTCTCCGATCCAGGATAGGTGGCATCCCTCCACCAATCGCGAACGACTCCGATTCCTTCCGGAGATCGGATGCCCGATCCGTCCTTGCTCGCGCGGAGGTGCTTCCATCGAACGGGAAGTCCTCGGAGGCGCCATCGATCCACGACGTCCGGAGTCACGTCGTACTCGTTCGCGGCTTCGCGCTTGACGTCGGTCACGACGTATCTGACTGCGAATCTCTTCATCTCAGTCGCTTCAGATTTCTCTTCTTTTCGTTCTTCCTCCTCACCTTAACGTAACGCATTGCTAAGGTGTACAGTTCGCCTTTCAGATGTGCGCAATCGTGCTTGTCCTCCTGTTCCACTTCGTTCGGAGTCAAGCTCAACGTTTTCTCTTTTAGGTCCACCACGGCGCGGATGTCGTCCGACATGCTGATCAGCTGAACCGTGAACCAATCCACGTGACGGACGTCGAGGAAGACGACACTACCCGGCGCGACAACGTCCCCGACGAGGGAACCGCAGGATGGCGATATGCGTTTCGCCACGGGAGCGACCGTCGGAAGGAAGTCCGTTCGAAAGAACGAAGGATCGTCGTTCGGAATCGGAAACTTGATTATTTCGCAATCGCACTTGGACCCGCGAGAGAAGCAAACGGTGCCCACCAACCGGGAGCAGTCGATGCAACAGTGCATCCCTTCTTCGCAGGATGACAGCAGCACTCTGAAATCCAACCCGGAAATTGTAGATTCCATAATATTTTTTCCACTTTGAATATTCGTAATAACGAAGGACTTTATTTATGTTAGTACTTTGTTGCTCATCAATAAAGTTAGAAATAAAAAAACAAAAGAAAATAAAAACGTATTTTGTGTCCATTTTTTAAAAAAACGTGTTTACGTAACTTGGAAAGCGAATGATCTGGCTTCGATGAAACTTTCGGTTTCGGAGTCTCTCAAGTACACGTGAAACCACCCGTGATCCCTGATACACGATATCAGCGATCTCCTATCGTATATGCAACGATCCAACAGCAAATATTCAAAGTGATGTTGGTAAAACTCCGGACCTGAGGGTTGCACGGCATTCACCAACTTTTCGGGATCGACGTCCATGCCGGATAGCAGCAGGTGCCAGCGCGTGTTCTTCAGAGTCACGCGCAATTCGGCGAATGTCGGTCCCACGCACCCGTCAAGTTTCAGAGTCGCCAACGTGTCGCAGTTGTTCAGCAGCACGTTCAGGAAGGCGTCGGTGACCTCGGTGTCGTGTATCTCCAAAGTCCGCAGGACGTTCCACCGATTTGAGGCTACGGCGTTCGCGATATCCGAATTCAGGTGACCGTCCCTTCTTTCGACCGCGAATCACATCGCTCTCACGTCTACTCCGGTTGCCTCGGTCCGAATAAGTCGGGTCAACGCGCCCTTGCTCAGTCGATTACTTTCGAAGAACTCGGGTTCTTCGTCCAGAAAAACGTGGTCGGTCGAGAGGAAGTTCGATTCCGAAGTAGTCGAACGGTTCCACGACTTCCCACCTGTCGCTGACCGTCGACAGGTTGAGGTGTCTCGCGATGTCGTTCTCCTCGTCCACGCCCTCGTAGATCCTCAACCAACCGTCGAGCGACGTCATGTCGAATCTTCTCTTCCGGGACACGACGCAGTCGACGAACACCGCGTAACGGAGACCGACCGCGTCGTCGCTCCCGTCCGGACCGAAGGCCGCGACCAACCTCGTCAACGACAAGTTTATGTCCACGCACCTCAAAGTCAGACCGATTTTCCTCCTCGCCGGTCGATAGCTTACGTCGAACGGCCTTCCCGAGCACTCTTCCAGCTCGAGGTACCCGAGGCGATCCGCGTGGACGAGAATGCGTACGAGGAAGGCGGGTTCGAGACGGGCGTTCGCGATTGTCAACCAAGACAGCATGGAGAACGCCTTCGTCGGCAGTTCAGTCGGGAACGTCGGCTTTTCGTCGTCCTCGTCCGAAACGTGCAGACGAAGACCGTGGGGCATGCGTTCGACGTCGTCGACGTCGTGCGTCAGTAGTCGAAGCAGGGTCTCCTTCGAGATCTTCGACTTGCAGCGTTCCAGATCTTGGAAAGCATTCGCTGCCGTCGCGGGTCGGCAGCGCAACGCGTTCTCGAAGTGCGAGTGCACGTTTGCTAATTCCAACCGTGCGACCGAGTCGTCGGCCGCAAGTCGGAAGATGTCGCACATGATCTCGACGGGAACGTGCAGGATTGTCGTTTTATTCGACATTTTGATCGTAAGATCAACGATCGTTATGTAACACTTATAGAGATGTGAATTAAACACACAGAAATGCGGAATTAATGTACATCGTTATTTTATTTTTCCATTCATAAAATAATATTGTACTCTAAAAATTAAAAAAAAATTAATTAAAATTAATCAGCTCGTCCAATACGTTATATCTATCCTCTACGATCTCGTTCAGTTTGTGGTACTCGTCTTGCACGTTCACAGGGATTTCTTCCAAATCTTCGTTCAACTCCAACTCTTCTAAAATCACCGACGCCAAACGTTCGATCTCGGCTTCTCTGGAGCGGATTTCGTCGAGCAATCTATTCGTGTCGATTTCGAGATTTTTCATAAAATTTTCTCCTTCTCTGGCCTGGTTTCGAATGTCCGATCTGTACAGATGACCGCACCAGCTGTAATGTCTTTCTTCCGGGTCCATCTCGACAAATGATGTGGTTTCTTGTCACCCGTGCAGATTTATACCGTTTTTGTGTGCTGGTAAACAAATAAAAAAGACAAACTACGATGTTGTCTTCCAAATTCTTGTTTTTTAATTTCTTTTTTTTTTCGAATTTTGTAAGTACTAACAAAATGAACTTTGATTATAGTAACGATATCGGTCGCGTAAACGTTGAAATCCTACCACGTGATTCCTTCTTGGAGTTAACGATTCGTTCGAATTTTCATTCCTCTTTAACGCTATTTCTTCTTCGACTTGTTCGTTCGATCGTAGCTGTAACGAAATGAAAGGAAAAAAAATACGTCAGATACAATAACAACAACTACAGAAACAATTGGAAAGAAAAAGGTACTACCGTCGTTGCATACCTGTTCGAACAATTTGCGTCTCGTCGAAGGTGCGCAAGGTTGACCGGCCTTAAAGAAAATGTATTCGTTTTTCATCATCTCCGCTTCCTCCGAACGTTTCGGGGTAACGAACTGCTGGGCGTCATCCAAAGAACTGAGATCGTACGTGGAAGGTTTTCGTTGCATGTTTGTTATTTTCATCTAGAGAATCTCAAATAACTTTGAATCGGCGTCGCATTTATAGGCCACTTCGTAAGGTATTCTTGACGTCACCGAAGAACATCATGACGTCAATATCTGTAGACGTGGGTCCTCCTGGGAGCCGCCGTTACGAGCGGTGTCTTCGGAACGTAATCTTCGAGTCCGTACGTTCGTTCGAACACCTTCTGGCGTCGTTTTGTCTTCGGAGGAGATGCGAACGACGATTCGGAAATCGTCGAGCGACGATCCTCTTCGGTGATGTCCGACACCTTGTTCTCCATCTTCAACTTGGCGATGAACACGTCCACGTCGTCGGACACGTCGTCGTTGCTGTCTGTGTACCAATCCACCGGACCGATCTCGTACGGTTGCTTGGTGGGGTCCGCCCTCGTGTGGTTGGCGCTCATGTCTTTCTGCTTGTACAGTTTCCTCACCGATTCCCTGAGTCTGTCCATATCTTGCTCGCAGGACACCAGAAAGTGCCGATCTCTCCCGAGTTCGCTTTTCACGTTGAACACGTCGTCGTCGTATTCGTCGATGTCTCCGTCCAATCTGGATTGGACGAGATTCATGCGCACAACGTTGAGCGCGTCGGCGTCGTAGAACGTGACCCTGCAGGTTGGACACTCGACGCCGTTCGCTCTCGTGTCTTTGGCCCTGCTCCTTATCAACTCTCGAAGACACGAGGTGTGGAAGAGGTGAACGCCGTTCCAGTCCGGCGCCTCGGAACGATCGACTGCTGCTTCGACGAGTTCGCGAGCTGTCGGATCGCTTTTGCCCATCGCCATGGCGCTGCTGATGGCGGCGCAGGGAATCGCTTCCAACGAACGGCATCCGAATTCGAACATGCAGATCGCGACGTTCCTCTCTGAAACCTGACCACTTCCTCCGCGTACTCGGCGCCTCCTGTCTCGTCGTACTCCATGGTTATCCGCAATCCTTCGGAGGGTATATCCAGCAGGGGGATTTTTCGTGGGAACCGCGTACGCGTCCTTCTCGTCGACTTCCACCACCTCCATGGAAGGATCAGTGAGTTCGTACTTCCTCTTCGCGAAAAGCCGATTGAGGCAACAGGTTCTGTTGGAGTTGAAGAATTTGAACACGTCGGCGAATATCGAGACCACCGCTCTCCTTCGTTCGTCTTCTTCCGGCAGTCTGCACACCTTGTCCACCTGTCCGAAGCAGTATCTGAACGCGGCTTCCTGTCCTGCCTTCGACAGCTTGAAATTAGATTTCGTGAAGTTGACCACATTGTTCATCTCGTGTCCCACAGCCGTGCGATCGAACGTCGCTTCCGGATCCATCACGTCGTCGACGATCTCCTTGATGCCTTCGAACGCGTCCAACCTGTGAACCCGGATGTCGGTCGGGTTCATCAGCACAAGAGACGAAGAGGAGGGACGTCGATGGTCGTCGTCGTCGTCGTCGCGACCACCGTTTCGGCTTCGCGTCAAGCACCTGACGGGCACGCTGTAAGCGACTGTCGACGAACTTCCGCACGCCGCTTTACCGTTCTTGCCCTCATCCTCCTCGTCGTCATCGTCGCGTTCCCCGAACTTCGAGACGAGACTATTGTCGAAGCCGTCGTACATTGCAGCGACGCGCTTCCTGGCGTTTCGCACGGCTTCCTCGCCGTCCTGTTCGAGCTGGCGGCTGAGCAGGCGGAACGAAAGCGCCGCGGCTCTCCTCGCGTTGCTCTGAAGCGTCTCCGCGTCGTACCCCAGCGACTTGCTCGGAACGGCGCTGACGTCCTTGTCGGCGTTGCTGCGCACAGCCAGGTCGTAGTCGGACTCGTTCATTCTGGCAAGTCTCACCATCGGGTTCTCGTCCACGCTCTTCCTCATGTTC
>NW_022688489.1:6819-7752 GCF_011630105.1 Anneissia japonica | reverse complement strand
TCCTTCTGGTCACGGCGGTTGACAGAGCTACGATGTTGCTGAACCGTTCCTCGTCGACGATCATCGCCCTTCCTTCTTCTAGCATCTCGCGTCGCCACCTCTTCTGATCCGCGCACGCTTGATCCGCGAGGTTCGTCTTCCGCCAAAGTTCCAGCTCATTCTCTATCATCTTAATCCTGAACAGGTTCTCGGCGTGCATCTCGCAGAATTCGGTGGAACGCTTCACGAAATCCCTGTGCACCTCTCCTTTCTGCCGATCTTCCAGGAAGGGATACATCGCGAGCCACGCGTGCTCGTCGACGATCTCGTACTGCTTGCTCCTCTCTTCCGAGTCCATGTCCGTCGAGATCTTCACGTCCTCAATAGTAAGGGAGTGGTCGACTTCCATGTGTTTGGTGCGATGGTAATCGTTCTTGAAACGTTGCCTGCACCTCCGAATCTTGCAGCGCAGACGAAACATGACCATCAACTTCGAATCTTCCTGACCGGAAGCGACCGCAATCCTGCGCTCGGGCGGCTGGTCGTCCGTGCTGATCTCCTTCTCGAGCATTTCATCACCGACCGCCACAAGACGGGCGCATCTCTGCGTCCAGTCGAACTCGCTAAAAAATCTCAGCAGGCCTGTGCCGGCCTCTCTCATGCCGACGCGTTTCAGAACCGTCTTGGTCAGGACGTCGAATCTTCGTACTCGAGAACGGAGTCCACCGTCGCCACGAGGTTGCCGGGAATCGCGATCACCGATCTGGGCGGGTTCGCGAAGAAGTGGAACCTGTTGACCGCGGCCATCCTGGCGAGCATGAGAATCGCGATTTGCTTCATCGGTCGATCCAACTCGAACGATCTGCCTTGTTTGACCAGACCGTCGTTTAGCAACAGCCAGTGCTTCCTGGCCACCGGCGTGGAGGCGATCGCCACCGATTCCACGGCGTAAAA
>NW_022688489.1:5031-6752 GCF_011630105.1 Anneissia japonica | reverse complement strand
CCGGCTCCGATCGGTCGGTTGTCCGCCATACCGACCATCTGGGAGACGGTGATGTAGTCCTTGGCCAGCACCCGGTCGAGCACCGTCGTTCGGAGTTCGCGAAGGGACATCGGCTCCCGACCTTCGGCCTTTCCCTCGAGCACAGGAATTTCTGGTCTCTGTTCGTTCGAAACCACGTACACCTTCAGGTGTTTGTCGCTGAGCTTCGGATAGCACGGCCTGTATCCTCCGATCGTCGGACGGTTGACTCTGTCGTCGACGAAACGAGACCGATTCGACCGATCCGATGGGTGTCTTGTCGATGGACCGAGAAATCTTTTTCTGTACGACATTTCCCAATTCCTATTTTTTTTCTAAGTTCTCTCTATCTCTCTTTAATACCAAATATCGACCGATCGCAATCATCGTCTGAAAGACTGCCCCCTTCTCGTACCGCGATCGTCGTTGGCGTCCATCAATCTCGTGTACTCGTAATCGTCATCTTCCATCATGGCATCTCTGCCCGTGTCCACGTGGACGGTGTTGGTCGAACGCCAGTGGTGGTATACCCCGTATATCATGTGGCAAACGGCGGCGACGATGGCGAGGACGAGGAGGACGCGGTTCACCGTCGGAGTGAACGACGAGCTGCAGAATGCCGTGTCAACGTACTTGGTCGTCAAGAAGCAGTACGGCATGCTGTAAGCCAGAAGACCCAGCATGACGGCCGCCGCGACCGGCAGCACGTGCAGCAGCATGCGTTCCCACACCGCCGGTTTCTTGAACCTGGACAGATGCTTCTCGAACGCCGCTCTCGTCATCAGGTACAGGAAGTTGACGATTATGGTGAACACGTCCACGCCGACCGCGTACAACAGCGGACGGGTGACGAATTCGAAATCTATCTTTCCGGGGTGCCTGCCAACCCTGTCGCTCTCGTTCACGACGAACACCGCGGATATGAGCGCCCCCATCAGATAGAAGAGTTTCTGTAGGTGCAGGGCGAAGTGATCGTGCCAAGCTCGCACGCCTTTCAGGGAGTACACGTCGTGCAGAGCATCGTCCATCTGCTTGGGTATGTCGGCGAACGCTTTTCCGAAGGATCGGAGGTTGCCGTCGTTGGTGCCGAATGTCATCTTTCTTATATTTTTTTAATTCTCCGATGCAGACATCGCGTCCGGAAATACACAAATACACTTAGCTGCGATCGGCAAACACCCGATATGGGTGGTAAGAGTTGGCGTATTATCGTAAATATTTTTTTTCATATTATGTTAGACAAGAAACGAAGACAAAAATAAGATCATGTTCCGACATCGGCTGGTTCCCATGACTGGGGTGTAGGTTTTAGTTACAAAGCTTACGGCAAGAACTTGACGGCCGTCAAGAAGCTGATAGATGCGTTTCTGTACTACAACAAAGCGTGGAAAATTAGAAGAGCGAGAATCGTGGGTTCGGCGGCTCTTTCCAGCGAGAAAGCTCTCAAGGTCGGTCGGGCGATGGACGTCGCCGTGTCCGCGATGAAAGATCGGATGCTCTAAGATTTGGACCTGACTTTCGTGTCCGCCCAACACCCCTTGACGAACGCGAAGGAGGGTGGTCCCGACGCCAGCGTCGCGGTCGTCGATCTCATCACGAAGGAACGTTCGACGTGTCGGCCGGTTGTCGTGGAATTCAAATTCACGTCCATGACCATGCCGCAGATCATGCAGGAGCGCGAGTCCGCTCCTCGCAAAAGTAGA
>NW_022688489.1:0-2091 GCF_011630105.1 Anneissia japonica | reverse complement strand
AGCTATGTCTATCGCGCCACTCCACATCGATCCGCTGTACTGCCTCGAGCTGGTCCTGGTTATCAGAGCTGGCACGTCCGAGGCGGCCGTGCAGCGATCCAGCACCTCGGCCGGAGCGATCTTCGTCGCGATGCTGAACGTGGACAGCCCGCGATAGAAGACTGTGGGTATGAGCCACTGCGTGTGATCGTAAGGATTCTCGGAGAAGGTCGAGTCCAGCAAAACCCTGGTCTTGAGCCACAGATCTTTGACGACGCACGTGTCCCTGTCGGTGACAGACGCGCCTCTTTCGGAGAAACCGACACCGGGTGGCCGCTGATGGCCCGCAGCTCGGACATCGGATAGTGGTCTCCCTCGAGCACCTCCCTGAGGTTGACCGGGGGAAACCCGAGAAACGGGGCGATCGAGTACGCCGTGTCCATGACGTCTTCGCTTTCGCCCTGTCGTGTTTAGCGATCCACGCTAATGGTTTGTCTGCAGAACGATCCTACCGGACTGCCAAGGCTTCACGTCTCCGGACGCGAATCAGAGAACGGCCCATCCGTGTTTTGCGGTCACGACGTCTACGATCCTCGACGCGTGATGGACGACGTCGCGAAGGTCGTCCCCGGACAGTTCGCTGACGAACACCTCCGCGGCATCCTCTCCGACGTAGCCGTCGTCAGTCCACAAGGCGTTGCGCGGTATCAGACCGTCCGCCACGAACTTGGACGTCTTTTTAAATATCTCGACCAAGGAAAGTCTTGTGAGTTCGTACTGGTCGTTGTTCGCCGCGATCGCTGCGCCCTTATTCAGCGCCGCGTACTTGAGGATGCTCTCAATGCGATTCGTGTCGGACGAAGGATTCATGCCGTACGTCACCCATCTGAGCGTCCTGTAACGTGCCATGTGCTCGCCGCACTCTCCCACCGTCGGGTATCTCACGCACACCATCTGTCCGTCGAGTATGGTCTGCGATCCGGTGTTGAAGAACAAGCAGTTTGGAGATTGCGTGACCACCGAGATGAGCTTGCCGTTCAGCCAGTCGGCCATCTCCGTTCCGGTGACTCCCAGCACAGCGTAATCTTCCATGTTGCTCTCCTCGATCAGACGGTCCCTCCGCGCGTCGTCCACGTCGTCGTGCGTCGGAGTGTTCATACCGTTCGGTCCCGGCACGAAACCGACCCGCGCGGTCACGGAATTGTACCTTCCAAGCAGCACCTGTCCCTCCTGTACGTTTGGGTTGTCCGACGATGGGTAGAGCTTTCCGCGCACGTCGTTCGATCCGCTGCCGAAGTTGGCGCTCAGATAACGGGGGTCGACAGCGTACGCTCGAATCGATCCATCGATTATGGGTTGCTTGATGCTGGACATGACGGACGATTTTTTTCGTTGGATGTTGAACAGGAAAAAACATTAATAACATTTGTTTTTATTTTCTTCGTTTCAGATCCATTGCTTTCAACGTTCCCGTTGCGAAGTGTGCAAAGCGGATCGGAGGCGGCGTCAAGGGTGACGTTCCCAGAAACTTACAGAATTCTCAAGAAGAATCTGCAAGCGAACGGAAACGCGCAGCGTCGCGTTCGTCCCGACGTCGGAAGAAATTCTGCTGCAAAAGTTCCTTAGAAAATTTACGAAAACAAAAGAAAAACAAGAATTAAAGGAGGAAAACAAGAAATACGCATGCATGCACGTGTTTTTTTTAATTTAGTTATCGTTGTATTTGTTAAATATATAACAATTGGTGTTCATTGTACTTTCATTTTGTTCCAAGATGGGAAGAAAGGCGTTTTACGTGTAAGACAGACGAGGCAGAATCTACTTCTACAGGCCAATAGGAGACCTGTGCCGATTTTCGGGCATCATGAGAACGAACGCTACGCAGGTGAGCATCGACATGTCGGAAGTCTTGCCGTTCACCACCTCCGCTACCGGAGGTTTCGTCTTCAAGTTCCTGGCATACATGGACGGCGATTCTTATCGCGACAAGTTCACTTTCGCAGACGTGACTCGATACGCGGACGTCATAGCCTTGAGCGCGTACATCAGCTCGTCTTTAATCTGGCAGCTCAGATTGGCCGAGATGATAGTGATCCCGAGATTGCTAGGTCT
>NW_022688488.1:0-3526 GCF_011630105.1 Anneissia japonica | reverse complement strand
ATTTATTTACCACAAGGGGCCCCTGCTATATCGCAGATACAACCCAATCAGGACGCTTCTTCAAACAAATGATATACTGTTGCCAAAGAATACGGTAACAAAATATTATAGGAAACGAGTACAGTATAGACTTCAGAAACACTTTATTTGAGAAAACCAATATTTCGACCTATCCTTAGATCTTCAGATCATAGTAGGAGGGGTTAAAGAATAAACAAAGCGGATTATAATGAGAGTAATTAAATTCGGGTATACATTAATTATAATAAGCCGTTGCTACCATGTGTTGGAGTTACACCATCACGTTATGGCCAACTGGTTATGCCATTGGTTTCTTATAAATATATCTCACTGATGACTGATTAAAGTTTTGATTTGAAAACTTTGTGGGCTAATATTAGTCATATTAAAATCTATTTATGTCTCCCGTCCCTTCTTCCATTATATTTGTTTCTGGTTATTGCCAAAGTATGTAAGTGCTCCCATACTATTTCAGGCAAAAATTTTGCAATTTCATTAACTATATTTTGGTCTACTATTTATTCTGTACTGTAGTTTTTTCATGGTTGTAAAACAATTCGATAATAAGTTTTATAAGTTTTTTAGCATAATTATAGTAGATATATTTTAGAATATATAGCTCAAATGTGCTTGTGGAAAAAACCTTAAAATATTTAGATTTTTTGCAACTAATTCTGTTCCATTATAATATATGACTAAGAATTTGTATTTAATTGTAACCAACTGGTAGAATGTTTGTATTCTTTCAAGGTGAATTATATCCAATACTATCAAATGAATATTCAGTTCATTGATTACAGAAAACTTTTCTCCTTTTTAATCTAAGCCGCCAGACCTATATTATGTATTACTAAATTCTCCCGTTTATGATAAACTTTGTATCTGGCTTCTAATAGCTTTTCCACCTGCTAACACTCACCACCACTAATATCATTAAAATCATCCCTTGCTAGCTACGTAACTATAATTTATTCGTACATCCATGTACAATCTATGCGGATATATTTTAGAAAATGTAGCTCAAATTTGCTTGTGGAAAAAACCTTAAAATATTTAGATTTTTTGCAACCAATTCTGTTCCATTATAATATATGACTAAGAATTTGTATTTAATTGTAACCAACTGGTAGAATGTTTGTATTCTTTCAAGGTGAATTATATACAATACTATCAAATGAATATTTAGTTCATTGATTACAGAAAACTTTTCTTCTTTTTAATCAAAGCCGCCAGACCTATATTATGTATTACTAAATTCTCCCGTTTATGATAAACTTTGTATCTGGCTTCTAATAGCTTTTCCACCTGCTAACACTCACCACCACTAATATCATTAAAACCATCCCTGGCTAGCTAGTAGTACGTAACTATTATTTATTCGTACATCCATGTACAATCTATCCGTTTGAAGAGCCCACGGTGCTTAAAAAGCCGTTTACTTAGGCATAACGTTTTGCATTTCAAGATATCCGTTTGCATCTTCATGAGCGTATTGTGGAGGATGGGAACCACGTCGCACGTACGAATTACCGACGGCGACAGGTACTGGTTTGGATTTTGAGTACAACGCAACAGTATTTGGAGTGTTAAATTGATGAACAAGCTTAGTGACACTGTATGGTGATTCTCCGATTGCTTTTTTTCTTCCATAATCTGCAATGGATGATTCATACGTTGGCGGCTCTAGTTTCACATTAGGTGTGTCATAGGTGTGATTATTTGGTCCACTGCGTCCTTGAGGTAAATGCGTTGCATATTGGTCCTCACTGTTAGATGTTAGTCCATTTGTAGAGCTATCTCCATATTTATGTGGTCTGAAAGAATTTTTTTATACTAATAATATAATGAAAATTTCATTGTTATTGTCGTCGATATAATCAATATTATCAATATCATCAACATCTTCATTATCATTATTATCATCATCATCTACATATTAATTCTACTAATCGCCCGGGTGTAAGTTCACCTATCTTCTATGAATCCGCTGGCAGGAATGTGCTCATATCTCATACATTTGGGTTTCTATATGTCACGACTATATTCCGCTACTTTTCAAGGCTTGATATTGGATAACAACGCAAAAAACAGCCAAAACCCACCAAAAATGTGTACCTGTACAAAATTAAATTGTTTTATTCACAATACAACACATTGCAAAATGGCTAAATTATAGTACTGCGTTTTAATATTATATTACATATTTTTAAATTACTAGAAAGATTTAAAAAATAAAAATGACATAAACTCTAAATACAAAATAGAGTCCAAAATGGAGGTAATGCTTTTTTTTCAGAGTATTTATGACTATGAATGTAGATAAATACTTTTGAAATCGGGCCTTATCTGCAAAAGTGTTTTTTAAAAACCGAAGTATATGTAGGAAATCCAAAGGTTAGTGTAAACATTGAAGGCTAGTAAATACTCTGACATTAAAATGCGGAATTTAATTGTGTAGATGAAGAAAATGCGGTGAGGGGAGGGGGAGGAGCCGGTGAGGGGAGGGGAGGGGTGAGGAGGAGGATAGTGAAAATATTTGAAACTTTTTTTATTTATGGTTCTGTTACTAGCATGTCATCATATTTTTAAATCTCTTCGTCCTCCTAATCTTCATCATCCACATCATCATCATCATAATCATTATCGATTGATAATTAGAATATCATAATAATTAAATCGTTATCGAACTAATAATAAAATAGACAAAGCTTTATAATTTTAATTTCAAAGTTTATTGATAATAACTTGTTGACATGTAGAAAAATATATATAAAAATGGTGTGCTAATTTTAAATATAAAATTAATAAATTTTTATTTATTAAGTTATTATATACATTGCAACTATTATCTTTACAATGACAATGATACAATAACAACACAGGTTATACAAATGAGTACAAAACATTTTAAAAGTTTTATTTACAATGCTTCGACTGATTTAATAGTTATTTACAGGTTATTTCACATGTTTTTTAATTGTTATTTACACTTTTTCTTTCACAATTGCATTACTCAATGTCCCTTCCTCGAAGTGGAGCATGATCTCGGTGGCGAAAATTATGTCTGTCCATTTTTGGTTTATCACTTTTTTGACTGAAAGAGTAATAATAATGATGATAATAACAATAAAAATAATGTTGCTAATAACAACAACAATAACAATAATAATAATAATAATAATAATAATAATAATAAACAACACAAAACATACAATGTCGATAAAACAAAAGATAATACTACTAAATAATAATAATAGAATTCTAAATTTACTACTTAATAGATATGAAACATAATAGAATACAATATTGTTTACTTACTCTTCCAAAAGACTTCTAAAAAGGTCCTGCACTGTAACTTGCATCATTTCAGCAAAAGTATCTCATTTATCGCAGAATTATATATAAACGCCGTAAAATATAAAGCAGATAATGCACTTTCTCGGAGTATTCTTCCAATTAAAGCAGTTACTAACTAGGCATTAACTTCTAAGGATTCCAAGGTTGT